>NC_045977.1:3048410-3097864 GCF_010909765.2 Amblyraja radiata
CTTCCCTCTCCCTCCCTCTCCCTCTCCCTCTCCCCCTCTCTCTCTCCCTCTCTCCGCCTCTCTCACTCTCTCCCCCTCTCTCCCTCTCTCTCCCCCTCTCCCTCCCTCTCACTCTCCCTCTCCCTCTCCCTCTCACTCCCTCTCTCTCTCCCTCTCTCCCTCTCTCTCTCCCTCTCCCTCCCTCTCTCCCTTTCTCTCTCCCTCTCCCTCTCCCTCTCCCTCCCCCTCCCTCCCTCTCTCTCTCTCTCTCCCCCTCTGCCCCCTCTCCCTCTCTCTGTGTGCCTCTCTCTCTCTCTCTCCCTCTCTCTCCCTCTCTCTCCCCATCTCCCCCCTCTCTCCCTCCCTCTCCCTATCCCTCTCTTTCCCTCTCTCTATCCCTCTCTTTCCATCTCTCTCTCTTCCTCTCTCTCTCCTCTCTCTCCCTCTCCCTCTCTCGCTCAATCTCCTAATCGTACTCCGAATTTGGTTTAAAACCTTGGTAAATTTCAAATGAGAATGAATTTGGCAAAACTGGACAATTAGCGATCCATCCAATCCTTCAACTTGCACAAGAAATGTCAATAAAAATGTGAAGAGAATCACGGTTATTATTTCCTAAACCAGACACTGCTACATAGAGAGAGATGAACGTCCAACCAAATATTAATTTATAATTAAGTATTGATTTCTTTAAATTTATTTTTTATAGACCGCAGCCTCAATTGTTTTGTTTAAAATGTATTTGCTAAATAACGTGCCTGACTGACAGACACACAGTTCTGAGACTCTGCCGGTGGAACGTCACCCCAGGCAAGTAGGAAGCTTCAGATGAATCAGGCAGTAATTCTGTCTTGCTGTATTAAACTCATAATTGGAGTAGTGTCGGTTTGTACCGCAGTGGCTTTAACCACAAATAATGCAGGGAAAGTAATACTTCACAACAGGACATCTACATTGATCAACTCATTAGGAAGGTGGGAAAATCACAGATAATTCAAATTCAGTGTTAAATGCAGAATTTGTACTGATTGATATTCAGATGTAAAACACTGTACAATATTGATTTTGTTAAATGATCTAAATTCATTTACCTCATGCTCACACTGTTCCAGAAGCATTTCTCATGTCGGCATGAAAGCATATTCTAGTTTCCACCAGACAGGCACCTGTTATTTTCATCCTTCCACCTGCAGTTCAGTGCATCCAACATCGAATCCTCCCAAGCAAAGTATCTACACAATGGCTCATTATTATAATGTGTGTGGGCTGTATAATGCCTCTGTATATCATTATGAGATTCACAGGCTTTCCCCATTTCAATGTCAGAGGAAAGCAATGTTTCATGTAAATACAAAATATAAAATGGGGAACACCTAACATCATATGTGTGGGGAAGCATTGCAAGCACTCCCTCCTGGAGTTAAGCCCCTGACCCACTTAGGCGATTTTTTTGGCAACTGCAGGCGACTAGGCTGTCGCCACATGGTCACAGGGTGATGCCTGTATGGTCGTGAGTATACAGGCTCCTCAAGTCGCCTAAAGAGTCGTAACGTTTTTCTGGACGCCGCTGGATTTTGAAATGTCCAAAACTTTTCGGCAACTGTGGGCTTGACCTGTCGTAGGTGCTGTCGTAGCTTGTCGCCGGGTGACATTGGTTGTCGCTGGGTGTTGACTTTGGTGAATTGCATTGACGACTACCTCCGTCAACCTACGTCAACTGGCGACAGGTACCGGCGACTGAATTGTCTTCAGTTGCCGCCGGCAGGGTCGTTGCTTGTTGTAGCTTGTCGCGGGTGGACGTAGGTTGACTTTGGTTGACGTAGGTTGTCGCCTGTGTGGTCGTAGATTGTCTTAGGTGTGGTCGTAGGTGGACGTCCTAATGGGTCGCCGGTTGTCGGTCGCTTCACATTGACTAGGTGGTAGATTGTCATAGCTAGTCGTAGACATTGTTGTTGCCCAAAAAATCGACTCAGTGGGACATGCCCATTACCAGGCTCCAAGAACCACGCCATGAGTTCTAGGTCATGATCATGTTTTAAATGATCCTACAAACATAGCATGCTCCATTCAGCTGCTTCTTTGTGGAGGAAATAATACAAAATGCAGGAATGTGTGCATGCATGCGTGTTCATGCGTGTGTGTGTGTGCATGTGTGCATGTGTATGTGCGCATATGTGTGAATGTGAGTGTATATGCTCATGCGTGCACCCGTATCTAGGTGCATGTGTCAGTGTGTGTGCATGTGTGTGTGTGTGTGCGTGCATGTGTGTGCATGCGCTCATGTGTCCGTGTGCCTGTGCATATATGTGTATGTGCTAAGTGAGGGTGTCTTAGGAGAGAGGTTTATGTGAATATGTATGAGGAATGGTTGATAGAGTTTAGAGCAGATAAGTGTGGTACATTTTGGGAAGTCAAACCAGGGCAGGAAGTTCATAGTGAATGGCAGGGCTCTGGGGATAGTTGTAGAGCAGAGGAATCTAGGAGTGCAGCTACATAGTTCCTTGAAAAGGGCATCACAGATAAATAGGGTGGTCAAGAAGGCATTACTCAGGTATTGAGTAATGAAATTGGGATGTTATGTTACAGTTGTACGATACATTGACAAGGTTACATTTGGAATATTGTGTTCACCCGCTATAGGTAGGATGTTCATAAAGTGCTGGAATAGCTCAATGGGTCAGGCAGCATCGCTGGAGAAGCAGGATGCGTGACGGTTTGGGCCAGGACACTTCTTCAGACAGCCCAACTTCAAGATGATGCTAAGCTGGAAAGAGTGCAGCGAAGATTTATGCGGATGTTGCCAGGGCTTGAGGGTCTAAGCTACAGGGAGAGAAAGGTTGTGCAGACTAGGACTTTATTCCTTGAAGCACAGGAGGAATAGGGATGATCTTATGGAAGTGTATAAGATCTTGAGGGGAATAGATTGGGTGGATGCACTGGGACTTTTACCCAGAGTCAGGGGATCAAGAACCAGAGAACATAGATTTAAGGTGAGTGGGAATGATTTAATTGTAACCTGAGGGGCAGTCTTTTTACATAGATGGGTATATGGAACGAGCTGCTAGATGAGGTAGTTGAGGCAGGTACTATCATAACATTTAAGTGGCATTTGAACAGGTACATGGGTTGCAACCTACATACAGCAACCCTAATGCCAAAAGGAGTAATTGAGGCAGGTACTAGAACAACATTTAAAATACATTTGGACAGGTACATGGACAGGATAGGTTGAGAAGGATATGGAGCAAATGCAGGCAATGGGTGGACTAGTGTAGATGGGACATTTTGGTCAGCATTGGCATGTTGGGCCAAAGGACCTGTGTCCATGCTGTATGACTATTCACTCTATGTGGCTAGAGAATGGCGGAAGGAAGAAATAATTTCTATTTCTGCATGGTTCACATCTATAGAACAGCCTTAAGTGTTTCCGGGCCAAATAACTACCTTTGAAATAGAGCCAATATTTTTTTGTGTAAGTGCAATAGAGAATTTGTGCACAGCAAGTAATAATGAGATAAATGTTCACATAATTTGCTTTAGGATGTGTTGAAGCAATAAATGTTGTCCCAGAGTTGAGGAAAACTCCCCTGCATCTTCTCGATTAGTGCCAGGAGATCTCTCGCATCACCTTGGACTGCAGATTGGTCGTCAACTCAGCATCTCATCCACGTGATGGCACCTCTGTTTATTCAGTTCTCCCGCAGGTACTGCACACAAATGGTAGCCCAAAGGCCCTGGAGAGGAGTATTCAGTTATTTCTTTAAAGTCTTCTCAAAAAGATTGAAGAAAATATATGAACCAGAGATGTTAGTTAGTGTTTATTTTGAATTTGGCTCAAATATCCACCAAATGATGATTATGAATGATAAGATGACATATCAGGGGCTAAAGAAGTCATAGGGAAGCTCAAGAAATTATTCCAAACCCTCACAGAGTTTCATGCATATTCCCAAGCCCAGCAGTGGTCAAATGTGTGACCTCTGCCCCTTCTAATTTTTTTATAATTTAAATGTATATATATTAATAACAAATCATACTTTCCTTAACTGAAGTACAGGCTCCAAGTATTGTCCCGGGCATGGGTTGTTGCCAGATTGTACGTGGTCAGATACCTGAGGTCTATATTATCAGCCAGTTAATCAATTTAGAATTCAGTTGATCAATTTAGCAATGCTGAATCAGGGCTGAAGCTCGTCAAGGTGCCATGCGGAAACTCCAGCGTGCAAGTCCTTTGTGATATTTCCACCGGTAAAGCCCGTCCGATTGTCCCGGGCACTTGGCGACGTCAGAATTTCGACATCATCCACAGCCTGGCGCACCCGTCCATTCACGCCACCTCTGCCGTGGTCGCGGCGAAGTTCGTTTGGCACGGGTTAATGAAGCAGGTCGCCGCATGGGCTCGTTCCTGCATCCCATGCCAGACCTCCGAAGTGCAGAGACATGTGCACCCGCCGGTCCAGGATTTCGCCGTCCCGGACGGCAGGTTCCTGCACATCCATGTAGACCTTGCCTTGTTCGCGCGGGGCTACCCACTTACATACCATTGTAGACAGGATTACCAGGTGGGCGGAGGCAATCCTGTTGGCAGATACCTCCGCTGAGGCATGCGCGAGAGCCATGGTATCGAATTGGATCGCTCGTCTCGGGGTCCGCTCGCATATTACCACTGATACTAGGTATGTTGCAAAGCCTACCTGAAGCGTCGTTGAAAATCTGCCGCTGCGGGTGTGCGGGATTTTGGCACCGTTTAGAGGGGGGCGGGTTTAAAACGCGATTTTCTCTAGGCTGTTCAAATCGAAGATGTTCAGCCTAGTTCATTATTAGCGGACCTTCGCGAGCGGGCGCGCGCTTTGGTCCCGGTTCCCACTTCCCGGCATGGTTCGTCTTCGGTACATGTGCCTACTATGTTACGGGATTGTGCTTATGTTTTTCTCTGTAGAGACGCTCATCGCTCGCCGTTACAGCGGGTGTACGAGGGTCCGTACAGGGTGCTCAGAGCTGTTGTTTCGATGTTCACGTTGGACATGGGTGGTAGGGAGGAGTTCATCTCCGTGAGCCACCTTAAGCCTGCACACGTTTACGAGGATAGCCCAGTGACAGTGGCTACTCCACGGCGTAGAGGACGTCCACCTGTTGTTTTGCCACCCTCTGCACCTGTTACCCCCAGTCACGTTTCTCCGGTCCCCTTTGTTACGCCCGTCCCTCATTCGCGTTTTTCATGTCCCTTCGGTCCTGTTGTACCGGTCCCAAATGTTACGCTCGCCCCACGACCTCGGACTACGCGTTCCGGTCGTCCCGCCCGTTTACCTGCGCGTTTCCGTACCGCGGATTCTGGGGGGGGGGCCATGTAGTGGCGCCTGCTAGCACATGCAGATATCGAACCCGGCGTTCGGAAGCCGCGGTCATGTGACTCGGGAGGGGCTGTTGTTTTCGCCCGTTTTTTCCCCTGCGCGCGCTAGTACAGCGCTGGCCACCGTTGTGGCCAGACGTGTCTGTTAAACCTGTATGCTGCAACTTGAACTTTTGAATAAAGTATTGTTGAAAACTCCAGGAGTCGTATATCAGACCGCCAAAAGGTGATTTTTGGGTCGAGACCCTTCTTCAGGCTGATGTACAGTAGTTCTCATTTCCATTCGTCAGGTCAATAAATTGATGTCATAGCCCTCAAATGTTGCCAATTCTTGCGTTAATTTATTTCAAGGTGTAAAGGCGGGTTTTATATGTGCTCTGAATGTAGCTGTACTGAGGATAGGCAAATGTTAGAGGTTAATAAGGCCCACACACCAAATAAAAAATGCTCTAGGTCCTGCAGGCCCAAGCAACAATCACAAGTGATGTTAGGCCCCAGGTTACCAATCTGATGTAGTTCAGTTGTTAAATTTAGTGCTAATGTGTCCTGATTGTTTACATGTTAATTAGCCTGTTCCTTCATATCGGGACCAACCTCGGTACCTTTTCGCTGTTGAAGGTGACATTTTTCTAGCTCCCGTGATATACTGTAGATATCAAGCAGGTGTGAGCAAAGATCTTATAGCAGGCTTTGCTATAGGATCTTTGGGTGTGAGTACCAATTACCTCTAAATAACTTAAAGACAACTTTGTCACCTGCCAAAACAGTGGAGAAGCTCTGCTCCTGTGCCCACTCATCTCTGCATCTCAGTGCAACGATGGTGAAAATATATTTTTATGTGTGTACTGCACGAGGGCAATGAGAAGTCAAATTACTTACTTTTTAATGTCGATATTGGTGACATTATAGTTGTCTCCTTGCATTTACCCACTTTTCGATTGTGGTGAATAAAAAGCAAGCAAGAGACATAGATGTTCCAGGATAAATTCATGCAGGGACAATGAAAATACTTCACATTTCTGCAGCTCAGTCTTGCTACTTTTTAGAACCAGAATTTCATTCATGTCTTTACTTTGTTATTTCTCCCTCGTGGGAAAGTAAAATATAGGTTTAAGCTTCTCAGGGGAATGACAAGGTGGGCGCTTAGCTTATTCTACACTTAGTTGGATTGCAAACGAGGAGAGTGGAGAATGGAGGGAATCGGATATTCAATCTCTGCCTTTTACGGAGCCAATTCAATTAAAATAACCACTCGTGTTTCTCTATTTTACAGCCAAATGGCCTCCAATATTTCTGTTTCCCTGGCAGTTCAATTAAAACAGAGTGTTTCTAGCCAGCTAGGTTGGTTAAAAATAACTCCAATGTTTCTCTTTCCCCCCCAATTCAATCATGGTTTTCAATCAAATGTAAATATCTGTCACTTTTGATCGAATGTTTGCAATTGTTTAATGACCAGAGACACTGAATATTGAAGCTGAAAGATTCCATTCGCACTACATTGAGGTGTTACATCATGTAAACAACATCCGAGATCCCGTTACGAAGACACATCCTGTCTACAAATATAATAAATGTTCCAGGATATTGGGAGAGCTACAGCTGTTATTTCTGGGGTTTTAAATTAACCAACATTTCTGGTTTGTGACCCATTTAAAATGGCTCTTTGAGGTTCTCAGCCACAGATACTGAAAATGTGGCGCAAAATCATAAATTTAAAATTAGGTACCATTGTTTTTCAAACATATACAGTTCAAATAAGGGACCAAATAAAAAGCACCATGGTGCAACATGCTGATAATGCTGGATCTTTGTGTTGTGTTTTGTGGACAATTATCCAGGCCTATCAGTTCTCCTGGATAAGACAGGGTCCAAGGGAATTGTATTAAATTAATAAAAAGCTAGTAGGTCATAGTGATCTCTGAGCTAATGGATTACTGTAAATGGGCTATTGTGACAAATAATAGTTAACAACAAACGTGCCATGCCAGGACCATCTCCAATACGAGAGAGTGTAATCATCTCCCATTTACCACCACAGAGCTCGACACCATCCATGTCCTGGAGGTTACACCATTGACCAGAACATGTATCAGCCTCTGAAGTACAGTGACTACACGGCTGGCTATGTGGTAGCATCTACACCAGCATTTGGCATAGTGGTGCATTTGGTAGAGCTGTTACCTCACAGTGCTAAAGACCCAGGTTCGATCCTGACCTTGGGTGCTATCTGTGTGGGGTTTACATATACGGATAACACATAACTAGTGTGAAGAGGTGATCGATGGTCAGCCTGGACTTGGTGGGCCGAAGAGCCTGTTTCCATGCTGTAACTGTAAACTAAACTAAACTGATTCACCATCTGACACCCGAGAGTGATGAAAGACTTCCGACTCTCCTAGATGAGTCTAGATGACCATCCTAGACCTAGACCATGGGTCTAGATGATCATCCTAGACCTCCAATAACTGCAGATTCCTGACTCCATTGAAGACAAAGCAACCTATTTGATTATCACCCTGTCTCCTACCCTACACCCACATTCCCGTCACCACCAGGCACATTGGCTGCAGTCTACAAAAGCATTAGGATTACTCACCTAGATTACTTCATTACACCTCTCAATTCCACGTGTAACAGAACCAAGTGCAGGTTCCCCTCCATCATCCCAACTTAGAAATGTATTGCCCTCATTCCATTGTAATTGGGTCAAAATTGTGCGACTCTCCACGTCACACCTTGGGGGAGTTCACCTTCACCAACAGGAGAGCTGACATTCAACAAGGTGACTCATCTCTAGTTACGCAAGTTGGGAAGGGCATTAAATGCTGACACTTGCCAGCGATGATCATCAATAAAAATCCATTGCGTTAACTGAGGAAGGAAATCCAACAATCTTCCCGAAGAAGGGTCTTGACCCGAAAAATCACCGTTTCCTTTTCTCCAGAGATGCTGTCTAGCCTGCTGCGTTACTCCAGCATTTTTGTGTCTACCTCTACAGTATACATGCAATATACAACTCTCTAAGGTATTGGTTTGTAATTGTTCCCTGGAATGACCAAGCAGGCATTCATATGAGCAGGTAAGATAAAGGTCATTAAATGTTTGCTTTGACAATGTCAGCCACGTCCTGGATTAAATTAACAAAATCAGGGATAAACAGTGCCCTCCATGCCCAGGCCATACACCCCCACCACCATGTTTCACAGATGAGGCGGTATGCTTTGGATCTTGGGCAGTTCCTTCTCTCCTCCATACTTTATTTTTGCCATCATTCTGATATGTTAATCTTTGTCTCATCTGTCCACAAATCCTTTTTCCAGAATTGTGGTTGCTCTTTTAAGTACTTCTTGACAAACTGTAACCTGACCATCCTATTTTTTTTCTGTTACAAACCTCAAATTGTGAAGTACAGAGGTCAATAAATAAATGATGGGTCTTTGTCCCAAACATTATGGAGGGCACTGCAAGTGGTTCCTCTTCATTAGTGCATGCCCTCTCACTTGTATAAAATTCCTCCCACGCTCCAAAGACGTACAGGTTTGTAGGTTAATGGACTTGCTATATAAAAAAATGTTAAATCATCCCTAGTGTGTGTAGGGTAGTGTTAATGTTAGGGGATCGTTGTTCGGCATGGACTCGGTGGGCCGAAGGGCCTGTTTCCGCACTGTATCTCTAATCTAAACTAAACGAAAAAACGAAACATGTAGGGGCAGCTGACAGGGAGAGCTGCAATGGGCAAGGAAGGCTTGGAATTTGTCGTGCCACATGCTGTTATTCTCATAATTGAACAAAGCATTGTCGTTAGCCCCAACTGTGCTGCCTGCCCTGCTGAGTTACTCCAGCAATTTGTGTCTATCTTCGGTTTAAACCCGCATCTACAGTTCCTTCCTCCACATCACATTGACTTTGTGTGATGGTGCAAAATGGGTGATAGCCCTCTCGCATCTCTCCTGATTTTTATTTCAATTTAGTTCAATGCCTGAGTGAGCTGACAATGCAGGACAGTGTCACAGTGAAACTTGAGGTACAACCATCTTTTCTCAACGTCTGCATTCGCAAGGCCCCAAATGTTTTCCACAATTTGCAGTTGCAGTTGAGAGATTTACTCTCTCCGACTCTCCAGCTGTGAGACCTTGCGTGTGTGACGGCCTTTGGATATGAAGCAGCTTCTGAATCACATATATTTACCCCTCAAAGGTACGGTGAACAGTGTGCTGCTCACTGGTCAGATAGATAGATGACAAGGAAATGCTATCTCTATCCTTCCTTGCATTGTTCCTTCATCCATTTCCACCTAGTAATATTTGTTTTCTTTCTTTCCACTATCATATAAAGCAGAAATTCACTCCACATGTTCAGTTCAGTTTAGTTTATTGTCACATGTACCGAGGTACAGTGATAAACTTTTGTTGCGTGCCAACCAGTCAGCAGAAAGACAATACATGATTGCAATTCAGCGCTGGAGGACAGCTGTTGTATCCATTCTTTGATATAAATTGGATTGAATAAAGTTTGTTACATTTCTATAATGAGGGAGATTACTTGTTCAAATGAAGTTATTAGCCATCAGTCAATCTGGCAGGACTGACGACTATATTTTATGTGTAGGAAGAACTGCAGGCACTGATTTAAACTGAAGATAGACATAAAAAGCTAGAGTGCTGAGTCAGGCAGCATCTCTGGAGAAATGGAATAGCTGATGTTTCGGGTAGAGACCCTTCTTCAGACTATAATGCTATCATTTGTGAGAGAAAGCGACTCATTCATTAAGTGGGACGTTTCCTTGACTCCTCCCCTAAGATGCATCAATCTCTCATCTCTGTCCTCTTCATACAAGATAGCAATTAATATTAAGTGTTACTCTTACCCTTACATTTCACCCTTAACACACAGAAGGAACCGACCTAAAGGGATTTATTCATCTGCCTTTTGAAACAACGTTGGTTTTGAGACTGCAGGGTTCCCACATCAATCTCACTGAGATGACATGGTGTCACTTGACCTTAGCAAGCATCAGCAGAGCTTGGCACTATGTCTTCATGAGCAGATGAAGGAGACAAGCTTGCACTGAGCCTTGGTGAAGAGAGGCATGGCAGAAGGGAAAGCATGCTGCTGGTCATGTACTGGCTATGTCCTCAGGGTACAGATTTTAAGACCACTGTTAGCGTGCAGTTTATATTAAAGAGCTAATCGCTATTTACTTGGAGAGTAGAGGAATCCAGCTCAAGTGAGCGAGGGTAGACACTGAATACTGGAGTAACTCAGCGTGACAGGATAGAAGGGATGGGTGGCATTTTGGGTTGAGACCCTTCTGCAGATTAGTTAGGGAAATCTAATTCCCGCAGAGGTAGAATGTCTGATGAAAGCCTGGACAGGTTCACTGGCAGCTCAGACACCTGTCATCATGACTCGGGAACCTGGTATAGAGTTATAGTCATAGAGACATACAGTGTGGAAACAGGCCCTACGGCCCAACTTGCCCACATCGGCCAACATGTCCCAGCTACGGCCCACTTTGGCTCACATCCCTCCAAACCTGTCCTATCCATGTACCTATCTAACTGTTTCTTAAACATTGCGATAGTCCCTGTCTCAACTACCTCCTCTGGCAGCTCGTTCCATACACCCACCACCCTTTGTGTTATCCCTCAGATTCCTTTCAAATCTTATCCCCTTCACCTTAAACCTATGTCACCTGCTCCTCGATTCACTCTTGGCAACAGACTCTGTGCATCTACCCAATCTATTCCTCTCATGATTTTATACATCTCAATAAAATCACCCCTCATCCTCCTGTCTCCAGGGAATAGAGTCCCAGCCTACTCAACCTCTCCCTATAACTCAGACCCTCTAGCCCTGGCAGCATCCTTGTAAATCTTCTCTGTACCCTTTCCAGATTGACAACATCTTTCCTTTAACATGGTGCCCAGAACTGAACACAATACTCTAAATGCAACCTCACCAATGTCTTATACAACTGCAACATGACCTACCAACATCTATACTCAATACTCTGACTAATGAACGCCAATATGCCAAAAGCCTTTTTGACCACCCGATCTACCTGCGACTTCACCTTCAAGGAACTATGCACCTGTATTCCTAGATCGCACTGCTCTCCCCATAGCCCTACCATTTGCTGTGTCGGTCCTGCCCATGTTAGACTTCCTGCTGGGTACACAAAAATGCTGGAGAAACTCAGCGGGTGCAGCAGCATCTATGGAGCGAAGGAAATAGGCGACGTTTCGGGCCGAAACCCTTCTTCAGACTGAACCCCTTCTTAGACTTCCTGCTATCTGCTAAGACTTTCAATTCACACAGAAGGGCTAAAAAGTGTTGAAAAGTGTGGGGATAGAGAGATATAATATGAACTACACATTCCTTCTGTGGCTCGAGTCCCTCCAACAGGTGCACCTCTTACTTCCATTCCCCTCTGCTTTCAGACGATACAGAAAACCAGCTAAAACAATTGAAGGAGGATGAAGGTGGCTCGCACTCACAGAACAGCGTCAAGAGTCTAGAGTCAAGAGTGTTTTACTGTCACATGTCCCAGATAGAATAATGGAATTCCTACTTGCAGCAGCAAATAAGAATGACAGGAAGAACTTAGATAGACAATAACCTTCTCCTGAATAAGGAAATAACATAGGAGTGGTGTGTAGAAAAGAACTGTAGAAGCTGGTTTATACTGAAGATAGACACAAAATGCTGGAGTAACTAAATGGATCAGGCAGAATCTCTGGAGAAAAAGATGGGACAAGTTTTGGATCAGAACCCTGCTTCAGCCCTTGTCTGAAGAAGTGTCCTGACCTGAAATGTCAGCATTCCATTTTCTCCAAGATGCTGTCTGATCCAGTGATTTGTCCAGCACTTTGTGTCTATCAGAGGAGTGGCATTGATTGGGAATGGTTTCAGAAGGCAAGGCAGTTATGCTTCTTCCATGAGTTTATGACTATGTATTTGAAACTCGGGCTGAAAGGTTGATCTAAGCTTCTCATTGTACCTAATATTGATGATGAGAGATCTGAGGACTAGTAGAATAGCCATCTAAAATGAGGCCTCTGGCAGATGCAGAAATTAGCAATTGGCAACAAAGTTTTGGTGAGTTATTTCAAATGTTGACAGAACATGAGATATGTGCTAATGTTCATGATAGAACATACTTGTGTTGTTTTTCTCCCCAACAATGCCTCAAGCTGTAAATTCATGAGCCAACACATCCCACATCCTATCATAAAGGGCCTGTCCCACTGTACAAGCTAATTCAAGAGCTCTCCCGAGTTTAAAAAAAAATCAAACTCGTGGTACGTAGAATGTACGTACCGGGTACGTCGGAGCTCGGGACGTGTCTTAGCGGCTCGTAACGCTAACGGCAGGTACTCGGGAAATGCGGTAAACCCGTGAAGACTCATGAAGATTTTTCAACATGTTGAAAAATGTCCACAGGAGCCCCGAGTACCTACGAGCGGCTATTACCGTAATTCTACGAGTTTGAAACAGGGGAAACCCGGGAGAACTCTTGATTGAGCTCGTACAGTGGGATAGCCCCTTTAATCAGTTCAATTGGGAGTTTAGAAGATATCAGGAGATGTCAGTCCCCAGCTTCAATTAAATAGCTTATGTGGAGAACCAAATCATTTTGATGTACAGGTCTTTTCCATTGTAATGGTTTTTGCTACATTCTTGCCATATACATTGTTGCAATACATCTTCTTAACATGGTGTGTGGGAAGGAACTGCAGATACTGGTTTCCACCAAAGATAGACACAAAATGCTGGAGTAACTCAGCGGAAGAAGGGTCTCAACCTGAAACATCACCCATTCCTTCAATCCAGAGATGCTGCCTTTTCTGCTGAGTTACTCCAGCATGTTGTGCCTATCTTCTTAACATGGGTTGGTTTGAGAGCCCAGCATGATGTTGGTATCTCAGGTAGGAACTAAGTAGGATTGGTTTGTGGTTCAGCTGAAGACTTTAGCCATGTCTCTTTTAATTTACTCCAGACTCTGATGTGGTTGGAGCGTGCACTGCTCACCGAGCATCTTGTGCCAATTAGCTTCCTGATTCTTCAGCTTCAGTCTTATGAGGGTGATTGAGGGAGTGCAGCGTAGGTTTACAAGGTTAATTCGCGGGATGGCGGGACTGTCATATGCTTGGAGATTGGAATGGCTGGGCTTGTACACTGGAGTTTAGAAGGATGAGAGGATATCTAATTGAAACATACAAGAGTGTTAAGGGTTTGGACACGCTAGAGGCAGGAAACATGTTCCCGATGTTGGGGGAGTCCAGAACCAGGTGCCACAGTTTAAGAATAAGGGGTAAGCCATTTAGAACGGGGTTGAGGAAACACTTTTTCTCACAGAGAGTGGTGAATCTGTGGAATTCTCTGGCTCAGAGGGTGGTGGAGGCCGGTTCTCTGGATACTTTCAAGAGAGAGCTAGATAGGGCTCTTAAAAATAGCGGAGTCAGGGGATATGGGGAGAAGGCAGGAATAGGGTACTGATTGTGGATGATCAGTCATGATCACATTGAATGGCGGTGCTGGCTCGAAGGGCCGAATGGTCTACTCTTGCACCTATTTTCTATTGTTTCGCTGAACACCTCCGCTCAGACATATATGATCTCCTGGTTGCTAAACAATTGCCATTCCCCCTCCCATTCACACACTGGCCTTTCTGTCCTGGGCCTCCTCCATTGTCAGAGTGAAGCCTAGTGCAAATTGGAGGAACAGCACCTCATATTTTGCTTGGGCAACTTAAACCCCAGCGGTATGAACATTGACTTCTCTAACTTCAAGTAGCCTTTGTTTTCCCTCCCCATCCTAGTTCTCCAACTAGTTTTACTGGCCTCCTGATTAAGGTTTACTGATTGTATGCCTCGTTGTCACTTTCCCCTTAGCTAACGATCTATGCCATATTTTCCTTGACCATCCCCTTTGATCTCTCGTTTTCACACCTGACCCTTCCATAGCTCTTTGTCTCCCTCTCCCCTGAATCTCAGCCAGAAGAAGAGTCTCGATCCGAAATGTCACCCATTCCTTCTCTCATGGAGATGCTGCCTGTCCCATTGAGTTACTCCAGTATGTTGTGTCTATCTTCAATATGGGGACAGTGCTCGTTCCTGGTGCTGAAGTAGATGATCTTGATCCTGATGAATTGCTGTGCAATTTTGAGGGGCTGGATAGCTTACGATGCTATTCGATACGTTACGATAGAACTTTATTCATCCCCAGAGGGAAATTGGTCTGCCGACTGTCACAACACTCAAGGTGCACAGAAAAAAATTTAATATTGGAAAAAAGAAAAGGACAAGCAATTGTTGGCTGGCTGCCGTGTGTAAAGCACCATAACTGGAACGAACAAACAAACAAACAAACAAACGCAGGATTGAAGATTCTAAAACTGATGCTACTCCAGCCACCTCCCTATATGATAACAAAATGTAAGGAGATGAGATTTTGTGAGTAACTTTAACACATATAAGTGGTCATCTGGACCAGTGAAAAAGATTTCTACCAAGGTCAGCCAAGAAACAGGAGGGATCAGATGGAATGTGGGCTTTATGATTTGAGTAGATAAGAAACTTGGAGCTAGCTTGAGGTTGCATCAGCTGTGCAGAGAGGTAAAACTGGTAGTCTTTACAAGAATCATTCACACACCAGCTTGTTAAAGGATGTCGGCTGGAGCTCATCATTTCCAATCCTGTTTCCTGGATGAAAGCGATTGTTTCAGTTAGACGATGATCGACTGTAGATGCCGAACCACGGCAGCCCATCCATCTTCCTGATTGACTTCCTTTGATGCAAGGCAGCGCCAAGTAAACTGCAAAAGGAGACCTTTTCGCTAACAGCTGCCACTGCTTTCTTGTCCGGTTGCCCAATAGCAGGACATCAAAGTTAAAAGCACTTGGCAGCTGTTGAATTGCAAGCGTAATTAATGAGTAAAGAAACAAAATCCACAATATTTCACAATTCCTTTTCTCAATCCAAAAGCGGATGACTCCAAACAAATGAAAATGCTTCTAATCCAAGATAAACTTATGGGAATATCCCAGGGCTATTGGAATGATAAAATGTGAGAGTTTTGCAGATTTATTTTGAGGAGTCAACAAGGAGTAATACTTTAAATGTCATCCTACATGGAATTTAGCAAAACCTTTGCCAAGGTTCCACATTACCAACTGGTCAGAAAAAAATAAAAGCCCATGGATCCAAGAAAAAGTGGTGAAGTTATTCAGTGGCACCGTCCCCATATGGACACAAAACGCAGGAGTAACTCAGCGGGACAGGCAGCTTTTCTGGATAGAAGGAATGGGTGACATTTCGGGTCGGGATCCTTCTTCAGACTGAGATTCAGGGGAGAGGGAAAGATAGAGCTATGGAAGGGTAAGGCATGTAAATCAGAGATCAAAGGGACGAAGGTCAAGGAAAATGTAGAATCGATCGTTGTTAGCTGAGGGGGAAGGTGACAACGAGGCATGCAGTCAGTAAAATTCAATCAAATTGGGCTAGTACAGGTGCTGCGTGCCTGAGGGACTGGTTTCCAGAAGGCTAGTGTAGATTACCCTGGTCCACAGTAGTAGCCAACATCTTTGATTGGCACGGCAAACAATACCTGCTTTTAGTCGATTCCTACTCAGGATTGTTCGAAATCGACCTGCTCGATAGCACAACCTCAGCCATGGTCATTCTGATCTGCCGGTGCCAGCTCTATCCTTGTGTTCCCCAGTGCACCCATCTCCACCGGTGTCTTCTACTCCTCGTTCGCCCGATAAGGGACTTGCTCCCTCAGAGAAGGATGAGGTGTATGAGGGGTATTACCGTACGCATGCAGGTTGTGTCTGCAAGCCAAAGCCGCTGATTGGAAATTTTACTGGCTACACCTGAACTGTGCATGACCCATTTAGTTTTATGTGCTCGCAATATGCCCCATTAACCACTATATATATGCTTTGCTTCTTTAAGAGGAAGGGTGACCATTATTAATAAGGATAACCCTTATTAATTCATGCCACTTATAATCTCCACTACACATACGTGCTCGCCACCCTTTACATGGTATTACGGTACTACACAAGGTCAGCTAACTCGCTCTCTCTCTCTCTCTCTCTCTCTCTCACAAGCCAGCGGAGCCAGATGTGAGCAGCTGGCTGTTTGAATGTTCCTGTTTGCCTGCGGAATAAAGATTAATCTTCACCATGTGCGTGTTGCTGTGGATCATTCATAAACAGCTAGTAGGACATTGTGGGCCAAATGGAGTTTTATGGGCTAGTATGCATGTTGTGTGCCGAATAAACTGCAGCTGGGCTGTCGGGGGCCAGTGGGGGGGGGGGGGATTGAGCATCCTGCAGCCGGAGGGGGAGGGGGGGTCATCCACTGCCCGGGGAAGGGGGGCAGCTTCAGGTGGGGCTGTTGGAGGTCAGTGGGGGCAGGGAGAGGAAGCGCTGCCATGTCCTACCGCTGCCTGCCGCTGGCATAGCTTGCCACTGACGTGGCCTACCACTATTCTGGCCTTCCGCTGCCATAGCCTGCCACTGCCGCTCCCCACCATCTTCAAGAGGGGACCTGTGGAGAGCTTCCTGCAGTTGGGGACAGGGACGGCTTCAGGCGGGAGCTGTCGGAAGCATCCTGTAGCCGGAGGAGGGGGACAGTGTCAGGCGGCGACCAGAGTGGGTGGCTTTCTGGAGGGCTAGTACTGGTGTTGTGGGCCAAAGGGACTGGTTTACAGAGGGCTAGTATGAACATTGTGGGTCGAATATTCTTTTCTTGGGCTAGTGCTGCAGCTGTGGACTGGGAGTGGGACTGCTTCAGGTGAGGACCAATGGGAGCGTTCCATATCCGGGGCAGGGAGATGGCCTCAGCCAGCGGCCAGTAGGGGAGGAGCGCTGTCATGGTCTGCCGCTGGGGGGGGGGGGGTGGTGTGTGAGGCGAGGGGGATGGGGGTGTGGTCAGGAGGGCTTGTGTGGGCAGGGGTGGTGTGCCCCGCCAACGCCCGGCTCCCTCAATCCCCCCAAACTCACTGGTCACTTCCCCAGGATCTCGCGGTTGCAGCAGTCGACCAGGCTTCGGGCTGCGCCGCTATCCGGTCTCTCCGACTCAGCGCCACCTCCGGCCTAACGGACTGGGGGGTGGACAGCTTGTGGGGGACGGCTTTGGGACGTCCTCTGAGGCTTTATTGTCCTCGCCCCAGTGATTGACAGCTGGTGCCGGAAAGGGCGTTACCATCCTCGGAGGTTGACAGGCGAGAAGACCAATCTGCTGCCCTTACGATTTTTAAACCTTCCTAACTTTGTAATATTCCACCGACCGGAACAGAATTTGGTGCACTTTAAGCACAGGAGAACGGTGAGTTAGGAGGTGAAAAATCGTAGCACTATCGGGTACTGTTTTTGCGCAAATTTCAAAGCAACGCGAACCGGAAGAGGACAAGATCAGAGTTTTAGTATTAGTACTAGACTAAGTGGGACCCGTTGGGTCCCATGTTCACATGAGAGGGCTGGTCCCCCAATGCCATATTCCACCTCTCCACCAATTCCAATATTGCTGGCCAGTGGGGGGGGGCTTTCTGGAGCACTAGTATGGGTACTCTGGGCTGAAGGGACAGGTTAGTATGAATATTGTCGGCCAAATGGATTCTTGGGGCAGCAGCTCAGTCAAGCCTGGTGTGCTGGCAGCTCACTAACGGCTGGTGGGCTAGCCGTTGACTCATGGCTATTCCTTGAAATTCCATTTCAAGCAGGGTGCAAGGCGGCCAAATTCAAATGCAGTTTCCTACCATTTCAAGCAGGGTGCAAGGCCACCAAATTCAAATGCAGTTTCTTACCACATCAAGCAGGGTGCAAGGCCACCGAATTCAAGTGCAGTTTCCTACCACTTCAAGCAGGGTGCCAGGCCACCGAATTCGTGCAGTTTCCGACCACTTTAAGCAGGGTGTAAGGCTACCAAATTCAAGTGCATTTTTTTTTGCAGTGCTGCCTTTCAAAGCAGTTACCACCACCAACAACACCCATTTTTGTTGCAGTGCAGCCTTTCAAAGCAGTTACCACCACGAACAACAACCATTTTCTTTTTGCAGTGCAGCATTTCAAAGCAAACATATTTTCATTTTGAAACCACATTGAGGGCACTCACAGTTGAGTAGACACGTGCTCTGTTATTCAGTGCTTAGAGAGACGTGACCCTCTCGCTTCCTAAATCTTGCAGAGACTGAGTGAGGCACACCACTTCCAGGTTTTATAGTCCCTCCGCCCTCCCACCAGCAGGGACAGCAGAGAGAATTGTGAAATTAAAAAATATATTACTATCTCTCTGATTTTTCATCGAAGGGAAAAATCCTCCAGTCCATTCCTGCGGGGAGCTCTGATCGAGGTGGCCAAAAATGACGGCCGTAAGTGGCGGCGTTCTCTCTGAAATCATATCGCAGTGAGCCAAAAGTGGTCAAGATCTTACTTTTAGTAATATGCTAGACTAAGTAGGACCCGTTGGGTCCCAGCATCACATGGGAGGGTTGGTCACCAACGCAATATTCCACCTCTCCACCAATTCCAATATTGCTCGCCAGTGGGGGTGGGGGGGGGGGGGGGGGGGCGGGGGCTGTCTGTTGTTCTAGTATGGGTGTTGTGGGCTGAATGTATTGGTTTCCAGAGGGCTAGAGTAGACATTGTGGGCCGAATGGATTCTTGGGCTGACATCCAACTGTTGCAACGATTTTAAAAGCCAAGCCAAGGCAAACAATTGGGCTGCAGCCACCTGACAACCAAAATTCATTTTGTGAACACAAGCTTGTTAAAAAGGCGAGGCAAGCAATTGGGCTGCAGCCACCTGACAACCAAATTCATTTTGTGAACACAAACCTGTTAAAAAGGCGAGGCAAACAATTGGGCTGCAGCTACCTGACAACCAAAATTCATTTTGTGAACACAAACTTGTTAAAAAGGCGAGGCAAACAATTGGGCTGCAGCCACCCGACAACCAAAATTCATTTTGTGAACACAAACTTTAAAAAAAAGGCGAGGCAAACAATTGGGCTGCAGCCACCCGACAACCAAAATTCATTTTGTGAACACAAACTTTAAAAAAAGGCGAGGCAAACAATTGGGCTGCAGCCACCCGACAACCAAAATTCATTTTGTGAACACAAACTTTAAAAAAAGGTGAGGCAATCTATTGGGCTGCAGCCACTTTACAGCCGCATTGAGGGGACTCACCGTGGACTAGATGTGCGTTCAGTGTTATTCGCAGCTCAGAGAGCCATGACCCTCTCGCTTCCTGGGTCTGGCAGAGACTGAATGAGGCACTGCAGTTCCGGGTTTTATAGTCCCTCCCCCTGCCGCTAGCGGGGGCAGCAGAGAGAATGGGGAATGTTTTAAAAACATTAAGATCTCTCTGATTTTTTATCGATGGGAAAAATCGGTCCCGGAAGGCGGAGGGGGGGCTCTGAGCGAGGTTGCCAAAAATGACGGCCATTGGTGGTGGTGTTATTCGTTTGAGAGAGATTCTCAACATTTTTTAAACACTAATAACACTTTTATTTTTCGTTGATGGGAAGAATTCTCTGCACCTGCTGAGCAGAGGGGGACTGAGTAAGATGGCCTAAAATCACAGCCGTAAGTGGTAGCGTTTTATTTAAAATCAATATAGAGTGCAAACAGGAAGTAAGTGCATTTGCAGTAGTGCCTTTTAACTTCAAGCCAAAGCACCCAAGCCACCATTTGCAGTAAGTAGTGCCTTTTAACTTCAAGCCAAAGCACCCAAACCGCCATTTACAATAAGTAGTGCCTTTCAACTTCAAGCCAAAGCACCCAAGCCACAATTGCAGTAAGTAGTGCCTTTCAACATCTAGCCAAAGTGCCCAATCCACCATTTGCAGTAGGTAGTGCCTTTCAACTTCAAGCCAAAGCATCCAAGCCACCATTTGCAGTAAGTAGTGCCTTTCAACTTCAAGCCAAAGCACCCAAGCCACCATTTGCAGTAAGTAGTGCCTTTTAACTTCAAGCCAAAGCACCTGCCACCATTTGCAGAAAGTACTGCCTTTTAACGTCAAGCCAAAGCACCCAAGCCACCATTTGCAGTAAGTAGTGCCTTTCAACTTTGCCAAAGCACCCAAGCCACCATTTGCAGTAAGTAGTGCCTTTCAACTTCAAGCCAAAGCACCCAAGCCACCATTTGCAGTAAGTAGTGCCTTTTAACTTCAAGCCAAAGCACCCAAGCCACCATTTGCAGTAAGTAGTGCCTTTTAACTTCAAGCCAAAGCACCCAAGCCACCATTTGCAGTAAGTAGTGCTTTTTAACTTCAAGCCAAAGTACCCAAACAATCATTTGCAGGCAGTGCCTTTTTTACTTCAAACAAACCATATTTTCATTTTCAAACCACATTAAGAGGACTCACAGTTGAGTAGACATGTGTTCAGTGTTATTCAGAGCTCAGAGAGACGTGACCCTTTGGCTTCATCCATCTTGCAGTGACTGAGTGAGGCATACCACTTCCTGGTGTTATAGTCCCTCCCTCTCCCTCCAGCAGGGGCAGCAGAGAGAATGGTGAAATGTTTTAAAACATTCATATCTCTCTAATTTGTCATCGATGGGAAAAATCCTCCAGTCCAGGAAGGCGGAGGGGGGCTCTGAGCGAGGTGGCCAAAAATGACAGCCGTAGGTGGCGGCGTTCTCTCGGAAATCACAGCACAGTGGGCCAAAAGCGGTCAAGAACAGACTTTTAGTAATAAATATATATATATATATATATATATATATATATATATATATACAGATATAGAGTCTCAAGAATGAATACAGATACAGATATTTTATTTTGATATTTTGATACAGATATTTTAACATAGAAATCAGTCTTTAATATATTTCTATGTTAAAATATCTGTATCAAACCATAGTGCAAATGGTATTTTGATACAGATATTTTAACATAGAAATCAGTCTTTAATATATATATATATATATTAAAGACTGATTTCTATGTTAAAATATCTGATTCAAAATATCAAAATAAAATATCTGTATCTGTATTCATTCTTGAGACTATATCTGTATACTTATACAAAACCATATACATATATGCATATATACACACACATACATAATATGATGATATGTGTGTGCATGAGTGTGTATGTATGTATGTATATGGTCATATACATGGGTATGTATATACCATAAACACACACGTACACACACAGACATATATATATATATATATATATATATATAAAAATACATACATGATTAATATGTAATATATACATACATAATATTAGAAATGTTTG
Source organism: Amblyraja radiata (assembly GCF_010909765.2). Taxonomy (NCBI): domain Eukaryota; kingdom Metazoa; phylum Chordata; class Chondrichthyes; order Rajiformes; family Rajidae; genus Amblyraja; species Amblyraja radiata. The sequence goes on from NC_045977.1 coordinate 3,070,017, forward strand.
TGTATGATAATTGTGGAGTCAGAAATTGGTATACGGTCATCCAGTGAGGCATCCCTGCAGTCCTCGTATACATTGCAATGGTGCTGTGCTGTGGTGTGCTGTGGTGTACTATACTGTGCTGTGCTGTACTGTGGTGTACTGTACTGTGCTGTGCTGTACTGTGGTGTGCTGTGGTGTACTGTGGTGTGCTGTGGTGTGCTGTGCTGTACTGTGGTGTACTGTACTGTATTGTGCTGTGGTGTACTGTACTGTGCTGTGCTGTGGTGTACTGTGCTGTGGTGTACTTTGCTGTGGTGTACTGTGGTGTACTGTGCTGTACTGTGCTGTACTGTACTGTGCCGTACTGTACTGTGCTGTGGTGTACTGTGCCGTGCTGTATTGTGCTGTGGTGTACTGTGCTGTGGTGTACTGTGCTGTGGTGTACTTTGCTGTGGTGTACTTTGCTGTGGTGTACTGTGCTGTGGTGTACTGTGGTGTACTGTGCTGTGGTGTACTGTGCTGTGGTGTACTGTGCTGTGGTGTACTGTACTGTGCTGTGGTGTACTGTGCTGTGGTGTGCTGTGCTGTACTGTGGTGTATTGTGCTGTGGTGTACTGTGCTGTGGTGTACTGTGCTGTGGTGTACTGTGCTGTGCTGTACTGTACTGTGCTGTACTGTACTGTGGTGTGCTGTGCTGTGGTGTATTGTGCTGTGGTGTACTGTGCTGTGGTGTACTGTGCTGTGCTGTACTGTACTGTGCTGTACTGTACTGTGGTGTACTGTGCTGTGGTGTGCTGTGGTGTACTGTGCTGTGGTGTGCTGTGGTGTACTGTGCTGTGGTGTACTGCGGTGTACTGTGCTGTGATATACTGCGGTGTACTGTGCTGTGCTGTGCTGTGGTGTGCTGTGCTGTGGTGTACTGTGCTGTGGTGTACTGTGCTGTGGTGTACTGTGCTGTGGTGTACTGTGCTGTGGTGTACTGTGCTGTGGTGTACTGTGGTGTACGCTGCTGTGGTGTACTCTGCTGTGGTGTACTCTGCTGTGGTGTACTGTGCTGTGGTGTACTCTGCTGTGGTGTACTGTGCTGTGGTGTACTGTGCTGTGGTGTGCTGTGGTGTGGTGTGCTGTGGTGTACTGTGCTGTGGTGTACTGTGCTGTGGTGTACTGTGCTGTGGTTGTACTGTGCTGTGGTGTACTGTGCTGTACGGTACTGTGCCGAGCTGTATTGTGCTGTGGTGTACTGTGCTGTGGTGTACTGTGCCTTGGTGTACTTTGCTGTGCTGTGGTGTACTGTGCTGTGGTGTGCTGTGCTGTACTGTGCTGTGCTGTGGTGTACTGTGCTGTGGTGTACTGTGCTGTGATATACTGTGGTGTATTGTGCTGTGATGTGCTGTGCTGTACTGTGGTGTATTGTGCTGTGGTGTACTGTGCTGTGGTGTACTGTGCTGTGCTGTACTGTACTGTGCTGTACTGTACTGTGGTGTGCTGTGCTGTGGTGTACCGTGCTGTGGTGTACAGTGCTGTGGTGTACTGTGCTGTGGTGTGCTGTGGTGTACTGTGCTGTGGTGTGCTGTGGTGTACTGTGCTGTGGTGTGCTGTGGTGTACTGTGCTGTGGTGTATTGTGCTGTGGTGTACTGTGCTGTGCTGTACTGTACTGTGCTGTACTGTACTGTACTGTGGTGTGCTGTGCTGTGGTGTACCGTGCTATGGTGTACAGTGCTGTGGTGTACTGTGCTGTGGTGTGCTGTGGTGTACTGTGCTGTGGTGTGCTGTGGTGTACTGTGCTGTGGTGTGCTGTGGTGTACTGTGCTGTGGTGTACTGTGGTGTACTGTGCTGTGCTGTGGTGTACTGTGGTGTACTGTGCTGTGGTGTGGTGTATTGTGCTGTGGTGTATTGTGCTGTGGTGTACTGCGGTGTACTGTGCTGTGATATACTGCGGTGTACTGTGCTGTGCTGTGCTGTGGTGTGCTGTGCTGTGGTGTACTGTGCTGTGGTGTACTGTGCTGTGGTGTACTGTGCTGTGGTGTACTGTGGTGTACGCTGCTGTGGTGTACTCTGCTGTGGTGTACTCTGCTGTGGTGTACTGTGCTGTGGTGTACTCTGCTGTGGTGTACTCTGCTGTGGTGTACTGTGCTGTGGTGTGCTGTGGTGTGGTGTGCTGTGGTGTGGTGTACTGTGGTGTACTGTGCTGTGGTGTACTGTGCTGTGGTTGTACTGTGCTGTGGTGTACTGTGCTGTACGGTACTGTGCCGAGCTGTATTGTGCTGTGGTGTACTGTGCTGTGGTGTACTGTGCCTTGGTGTACTGTGCTGTGGTGTACTGTGCCTTGGTGTACTGTGCTGTGGTGTGCTGTGCTGTGGTGTACTGTGGTGTACTCTGCTGTGGTGTACTCTGCTGTGGTGTACTCTGCTGTGGTGTACTGTGCTGTGGTGTACTGTGCTGTGGTGTGCTGTGGTGTGGTGTACTGTAGTGTACTGTGGTGTACTGTGCTGTGGTGTACTGTGCTGTGGTTGTACTGTGCTGTGGTGTACTGTGCTGTACGGTACTGTGCCGAGCTGTATTGTGCTGTGCTGTAGTGTGCTGTGGTGTACTGTGCCGTGGTGTACTGTGCCGTGGTGTACTGTGCCGTGGTGTACTGTGCCGTGGTGTACTGTGCCGTGGTGTACTGTGCCGTGGTGTACTGTGCCGTTGTGTACTGTGCCGTTGTGTACTGTGCCGTGGTGTACTGTGCTGTGGTGTACTGTACTGTGCTGTGGTGTACTGTACTGTGCTGTGGTGTACTGTACTGTGCTGTGGTGTACTGTGCCGTGCTGTGGTGTACTGTGCCGTGCTGTGGTGTACTGTGCCGTGCTGTACTGTGCCGTGCTGTACTGTGCCGTGCTGTACTGTGCCGTGCTGTACTGTGCCGTGCTGTACTGTGCCGTGCTGTGGTGTACTGTGCTATGGTGTGCTGTGCTATGGCGTGCTGTGCTGTGGTGTACTGTGCTGTGGTGTACTGTGCTGTGGTGTACTGTGCTGTGGTGTACTGTGCTATGGTGTACTGTGCTGTGCTGTGGTGTACTGTACTGTTGTGTATTGTGCTGTGGTATACTGTGGTGTGGTATGGTGTACTGTGGTGTGGTGTGGTGTACTGTGCTATGGTGTACTGTCCTGTGGGGTACTGTGCTGTGGTGTACTGTGCTGTTGTGTACTGTGCTGTGGTATACTGTGGTGTGGTGTGGTGTACTGTGCTATGGTGTACTGTCCTGTGGGGTACTGTGCTGTGGTATACTGTGGTGTGATGTGGTGTGGTGTACTGTGCTATGGTATACTGTGGTGTGGTGTGGTGTACTGTGCTATGGTGTACTGTCCTGTGGTGTAATGTGTTGTACTGTGCTGTGGTGTGGTGTACTGTGCTATGGTGTACTGTGCTGTGGGGTAATGTGTTGTACTGTGCTGTGGTGTACTGTGCTGTGGTGTACTGTGCTGTGCTGTGGTGTACTGTACTGTGGTGTACTATGCTGTGGTGTACTGTGCTGTGATGTACTGTGGTGTACTGTGCTGTACTGTGCTGTGCTGTGCTGTGGTGTGCTGTGCTGTGGTGTACTGTGCTGTGCTGTGGTGTACTGTGCTGTACTGTGCTGTGGTGTGGTGTACTGTGCTGTACTGTGCTGTGGTGTGGGGAACTGTGCTGTGCTGTGGTGTACTGTGCTGTGGTGTACTGTGCTGTGCTGTGCTGTGGTGTGGTGTACTGTGCTGTGGTGTGGTGTACTGTGCTGTGGTGTACTGTGCTGTGGTGTACTGTGCTGTGGTGTACTGTGGTGTACTGTACTGTGGTGTACTGTGGTGTACTGTACTGTGGTGTACTGTACTGTGGTGTACTGTGCTGTGGTGTACTGTGATGTACTGTGGAGTACTGTGCTGTGGTGTACTGTGCTGTGGTGTACTGTGCTGTGCTGTGGTGTGCTGTGCTGTGGTGTGCTGTGCTGTGGTGTACTGTGCTGTGCTGTGCTGTGGTGTGGTGTGGTGTGGTGTGGTGTACTGTGCTGTGGTGTGGTGTGGTGTACTGTGCTGTGGTGTGGTGTACTGTGCTGTGGTGTGCTGTGGTGTACTGTGCTGTGCTGTGGTGTGCTGTGCTGTGGTGTACTGTGCTGTACTGTGCTGTGCTGTGGTGTGGTGTACTGTGCTGTGGTGTGGTGTACTGTGCTGTGGTGTACTGTGCTGTGGTGTATTGTGCTGTGGTGTACTGTGCTGTATTGTGCTGTGGTGTACTGTGCTGTATTGTGCTGTGGTGTACTGTGCTGTGGTGTACTGTGCTGTGGTGTGCTGTGGTGTACTGTGCTGTGGTGCGCTGTGGTGTACTGTGCTGTGGTGTGCTGTGGTGTACTGTGCTATACTGTGCTGTGCTGTGGTGTACTGTGCTGTGCTGTGGTGTACTGTGCTGTGCTGTGGTGTGCTGTGCTGTGGTGTGCTGTGCTGTGGTGTACTGTGCTGTGCTGTGCTGTGGTGTGGTGTGGTGTGGTGTGGTGTGGTGTGGTGTGCTGTGCTGTGGTGTGGTGTGGTGTACTGTGCTGTGGTGTGCTGTGCTGTGGTGTACTGTGCTGTGGTGTGCTGTGCTGTACTGTGCTGTGCTGTGGTGTGGTGTGGTGTGGTGTACTGTGCTGTGGTGTGCTGTGCTGTGGTGTGCTGTGCTGTGGTGTACTGTGCTGTGGTGTGCTGTGGTGTACTGTGCTGTATTGTGCTGTGCTGTGCTGTGCTGTGCTGTGCTGTGCTGTGGTGTGGTTTGGTGTGGTGTGCTGTGCTGTACTGTGCTGTGCTGTGGTGTGGTGTGGTGTGGTGTACTGTGCTGTGGTGTGCTGTGCTGTGGTGTGCTGTGCTGTGGTGTACTGTGCTGTGGTGTACTGTGGTGTACTGTACTGTGGTGTACTGTGCTGTGATGTACTGCGGTGTACTGTGCTGTGCTGTGGTGTGCTGTGCTGTGGTGTGCTGTGCTGTGGTGTACTGTGCTGTGGTGTACTGTGCTGTGGTGTACTGTGCTGTGGTGTGCTGTGCTGTACTGTGCTGTGCTGTGGTGTGGTGTGGTGTGGTGTACTGTGCTGTGGTGTGCTGTGCTGTGGTGTGCTGTGCTGTGGTGTACTGTGCTGTGGTGTGCTGTGGTGTACTGTGCTGTATTGTGCTGTGCTGTGCTGTGCTGTGGTGTGGTTTGGTGTGGTGTGCTGTGCTGTACTGTGCTGTGCTGTGGTGTGGTGTGGTGTGGTGTACTGTGCTGTGGTGTGCTGTGCTGTGGTGTGCTGTGCTGTGGTGTACTGTGCTGTGGTGTACTGTGGTGTACTGTACTGTGGTGTACTGTGCTGTGATGTACTGCGGTGTACTGTGCTGTGCTGTGGTGTGCTGTGCTGTGGTGTGCTGTGCTGTGGTGTACTGTGCTGTGGTGTACTGTGCTGTGGTGTACTGTGCTGTGGTGTACTGTGCTGTGGTGTATTGTGCTGTGGTGTACTGTGGTGTACTCTGCTGTGGTGTACTCTGCTGTGGTGTACTCTGCTGTGGTGTACTGTGCTGTGGTGTACTGTGCTGTGGTGTACTGTGCTGTGGTGTACTGTGCTGTGGTGTACTGTGCTGTGGTGCGCTGTGGTGCACTGTGCTGCGGTGTACTGTGCTGTGCTGTGGTATACTGTGCTGTGCTGTGGTATACTATGCTGTGGTGTACTGTGCTGTGGTGTACAATGCTGTGGTGTAGTGTGCTGTGGTGTACTGTGGTGTAGTGTGCTGTGGTGTACTGTGCTGTGGTGTACTGTGCTGTGGTGTACTGTGCTGTGGTATACTATGCTGTGGTGTACTGTGCTGTGGTGTACAGTGCTGTGGTGTAGTGTGCTGTGGTGTACTATGCTGTGGTATACTGTGCTGTGGTGTACTGTGCTGTGGTGTACAGTGCTGTGGTGTAGTGTGCTGTGGTGTACTGTGCTGTGGTGTACTGTGCTGTGGTGTACTGTGCTGTGGTGTACTGTGCTGTGATGGACTGTGCTGTGGTGTACTGTGCTGTGCTGTGGTATACTATGCTGTGGTGTACTGTGCTGTGCTGTGGTATACTATGCTGTGGTATACTATGCTGTGGTGTACTGTGCTGTGATGTACAATGCTGTGGTGTAGTGTGCTGTGGTGTACTGTGCTGTGGTGTACTGTGCTGTGGTGTGCTGTGCTGTGGTGTACTGTGCTGTGGTGTACTGTGCTGTGGTGTACTGTGCTGTGATGTACAATGCTGTGGTGTAGTGTGCTGTGGTGTACTGTGCTGTGGTGTACTGTGCTGTGGTGTACTGTGCTGTGGTGTACTGTGCTGTGGTGTACTGTGCTGTGGTGTACTGTGCTGTGGTATACTATGCTGTGGTGTACTGTGCTGTGGTATATTATGCTGTGGTGTACTGTGCTGTGCTGTGGTATACTATGCTGTGGTGTACTGTGCTGTGGTGTACAATGCTGTGGTGTAGTGTGCTGTGGTGTACTGTGCTTTGGTGTACTGTGCTTTGGTGTACTGTGCTGTGGTGTACTTTGCTGTGGTTGTGCTGTGGTGTACTTTGCTGTGGTGTACTGTGCTGTACGGTACTGTGCCGAGCTGTATTGTGCTGTGCTGTATTGTGCTGTGGTGTGTTGTGCTGTGGTGTACTGTGCCGTGGTGCATTGTGCTGTGGTGTACTTTGCTGTGGTGTACTGTGCTGTGGTTGTACTGTGCTGTACGGTACTGTGCCGAGCTGTATTGTGCTGTGCTGTATTGTGCTGTGGTGTACTGTGCCGTGGTGTAATGTGCCGTGGTGTACTGTGCCGTGGTGTACTGTGCCGTGGTGTACTGTGCCGTGGTGTACTGTGCCGTGGTGTGCTGTGCCGTGGTGTACTGTGCCGTGGCGTACTGTACCGTGGTGTACTGTACCGTGGTGGACTGTGGCGTACTGTGCCGTGGTGTACTATGCTGTGGTGTATTGTGCTGTGGTGTACTGTAATGTACTGTACTGTACTATGCTGTGGTGTACTGTGCCGTGCTGTATTGTGCTGTGCTATGGTGTGCTGTGCTGTGGTGTACTGTGCTATGGTGTACTATGCTGTGGTGTACTGTGCTGTTGTGTACTGTGCTGTGGTATACTATGCTGTGGTGTACTGTGCTGTGGTGTACAGTGCTGTGGTGTAGTGTGCTGTGGTGTACTGTGCTGTGGTGTACTGTGCTGTGGTGTACTGTGCTGTGGTGTACTGTGCTGTGGTGTACTGTGCTGTGATGGACTGTGCTGTGGTGTACTGTGCTGTGCTGTGGTATACTATGCTGTGGTGTACTGTGCTGTGCTGTGGTATACTATGCTGTGGTGTACTGTGCTGTGATGTACAATGCTGTGGTGTAGTGTGCTGTGGTGTACTGTGCTGTGGTGTACTGTGCTGTGGTGTACTGTGCTGTGGTGTATTGTGCTGTGGTGTACTGTGCTGTGGTGTACTGTGCTGTGATGTACAATGCTGTGGTGTAGTGTGCTGTGGTGTACTGTGCTGTGGTGTACTGTGCTGTGGTGTACTGTGCTGTGGTGTACTGTACTGTGGTGTACTGTACTGTGGTGTACTGTGCTGTGGTATACTATGCTGTGGTGTACTGTGCTGTGGTATATTATGCTGTGGTGTACTGTGCTGTGCTGTGGTATACTATGCTGTGGTGTACTGTGCTGTGGTGTGCTGTGCTGTACTGTGCTGTGCTGTGGTGTGGTGTGGTGTGGTGTACTGTGCTGTGGTGTGCTGTGCTGTGGTGTGCTGTGCTGTGGTGTACTGTGCTGTGGTGTGCTGTGGTGTACTGTGCTGTATTGTGCTGTGCTGTGCTGTGCTGTATTGTGCTGTGCTGTGCTGTGCTGTGGTGTGGTTTGGTGTGGTGTGGTGTGGTGTGCTGTGCTGTGGTGTACTGTGCTGTGGTGTACTGTGCTGTGGTGTACTGTGCTGTGGTGTACTGTGCTGTGGTGTATTGTGCTGTGGTGTACTGTGGTGTACTCTGCTGTGGTGTACTCTGCTGTGGTGTACTCTGCTGTGGTGTGCTGTGGTGCACTGTGGTGCACTGTGCTGCGGTGTACTGTGCTGTGGTGTACTGTGCTGTGCTGTGGTGTACTGTGCTGTGCTCTGGTATACTATGCTGTGGTGTACTGTGCTGTGCTGTGGTATACTGTGCTGTGCTGTGGTATACTATGCTGTGGTGTACTGTGCTGTGGTGTACAATGCTGTGGTGTAGTGTGCTGTGGTGTACTGTGGTGTAGTGTGCTGTGGTGTACTGTGCTGTGGTGTACTGTGCTGTGGTGTACTGTGCTGTGGTGTACTGTGCTGTGGTATACTATGCTGTGGTGTACTGTGCTGTGGTGTACAGTGCTGTGGTGTAGTGTGCTGTGGTGTACTGTGCTGTGGTATACTGTGCTGTGGTGTACTGTGCTGTGGTGTACAGTGCTGTGGTGTAGTGTGCTGTGGTGTACTGTGCTGTGGTGTACTGTGCTGTGGTGTACTGTGCTGTGGTGTACTGTGCTGTGATGGACTGTGCTGTGGTGTACTGTGCTGTGCTGTGGTATACTATGCTGTGGTGTACTGTGCTGTGCTGTGGTATACTATGCTGTGGTGAACTGTGCTGTGATGTACAATGCTGTGGTGTAGTGTGCTGTGGTGTACTGTGCTGTGGTGTACTGTGCTGTGGTGTACTGTGCTGTGGTGTATTGTGCTGTGGTGTACTGTGCTGTGATGTACAATGCTGTGGTGTAGTGTGCTGTGGTGTACTGTGCTGTGGTGTACTGTGCTGTGGTGTACTGTGCTGTGGTGTACTGTGCTGTGGTGTACTGTGCTGTGGTGTACTGTGCTGTGGTGTACTGTGCTGTGGTATACTATGCTGTGGTGTACTGTGCTGTGGTATATTATGCTGTGGTGTACTGTGCTGTGCTGTGGTATACTGTGCTGTGGTGTACTGTGCTGTGGTTGTGCTGTGGTGTACTGTGCTGTGGTGTACTGTGCTGTACGGTACTGTGCCGAGCTGTATTGTGCTGTGCTGTATTGTGCTGTGGTGTACTGTGCCGTGGTGTACTGTGACGTGGTGTACTGTGCCATGGTGTGCTGTGCCGTGGTGTACTGTGCCGTGGCGTACTGTACCGTGGTGTACTGTACCGTGGTGGACTGCGGCGTACTGTGCCGTGGTGTACTGTGCTGTGGTGTATTGTGCTGTGGTGTACTGTAATGTACTGTACTGTACTATGCTGTGGTGTACTGTGCCGTGCTGTATTGTGCTGTGCTATGGTGTGCTGTGCTGTGGTGTACTGTGCTATGGTGTACTATGCTGTGGTGTACTGTGCTGTGGTGTGCTGTGCTGTACTGTGCTGTGCTGTGGTGTGGTGTGGTGTGGTGTACTGTGCTGTGGTGTGCTGTGCTGTGGTGTGCTGTGCTGTGGTGTACTGTGCTATGGTGTGCTGTGGTGTACTGTGCTGTATTGTGCTGTGCTGTGCTGTGCTGTGGTGTGGTTTGGTGTGGTGTGGTGTACTGTGCTGTGGTGTGCTGTGCTGTGGTGTACTGTGCTGTGGTGTACTGTGCTGTGGTGTACTTTGCTGTGGTGTACTGTGCTGTGGTGTACTGTGCTGTGGTGTACTGTGGTGTACTGTGCTGTGATGTACTGCGGTGTACTGTGCTGTGCTGTGGTGTGCTGTGCTGTGGTGTGCTGTGCTGTGGTGTACTGTGCTGTGGTGTACTGTGCTGTGGTGTACTGTGCTGTGGTGTATTGTGCTGTGGTGTACTGTGGTGTGCTGTGCTGTGGTGTACTGTGCTGTGGTGTACTGTGCTGTGGTGTACTGTGCTGTGGTGTACTGTGCTGTGGTGTACTGTGCTGTGGTGTACTGTGCTGTGGTGTGCTGTGGTGCACTGTGGTGCACTGTGCTGCGGTGTACTGTGCTGTGGTGTACTGTGCTGTGCTGTGGTATACTATGCTGTGGTGTACTGTGCTGTGCTGTGGTGTACTGTGCTGTGCTGTGGTGTACTGTGCTGTGGTGTACAATGCTGTGGTGTAGTGTGCTGTGGTGTACTGTGGTGTAGTGTGCTGTGGTGTACTGTGCTGTGGTGTACTGTGCTGTGGTGTACTGTGCTGTGGTATACTATGCTGTGGTGTACTGTGCTGTGGTGTACAGTGCTGTGGTGTAGTGTGCTGTGGTGTACTGTGCTGTGGTGTACTGTGCTGTGGTGTACTGTGCTGTGGTGTACAGTGCTGTGGTGTAGTGTGCTGTGGTGTACTGTGCTGTGGTGTACTGTGCTGTGGTGTACTGTGCTGTGGTGTACTGTGCTGTGATGGACTGTGCTGTGGTGTACTGTGCTGTGCTGTGGTATACTATGCTGTGGTGTACTGTGCTGTGCTGTGGTGTACTATGCCGTGGTGCAATGTGCTGTGATGTACAATGCTGTGGTGTAGTGTGCTGTGGTGTAGTGTGCTGTGGTGTACTGTGCTGTGGTGTACTGTGCTGTGGTGTACTGTGCTGTGGTGTACTGTGCTGTGGTGTACAATGCTGTGGTGTAGTGTGCTGTGGTGTACTGTGCTGTGGTGTACTGTGCTGTGGTGTACTGTGCTGTGGTGTACTGTGCTGTGGTGTACTGTGCTGTGGTGTACTATGCTGTGGTGTACTGTGCTGTGGTATATTATGCTGTGGTGTACTGTGCTGTGCTGTGGTATACTATGCTGTGGTGTACTGTGCTGTGGTGTACAATGCTGTGGTGTAGTGTGCTGTGGTGTACTGTGCTTTGGTGTACTGTGCTGTGGTGTACTGTGCTGTGGTTGTGCTGTGGTGTACTGTGCTGTGGTGTACTGTGCCGAGCTGTATTGTGCTGTGCTGTATTGTGCTGTGGTGTGTTGTGCTGTGGTGTACTATGCCGTGGTGCAATGTGCTGTGGTGTACTGTGCTGTGGTTGTACTGTGCTGCACGGTACTGTGCCGAGCTGTATTGTGCTGTGCTGTATTGTGCTGTGGTGTACTGTGCCGTGGTGCACTGTGCCGTGGTGTAATGTGCCGTGGTGTAATGTGCCGTGGTGTACTGTGCCGTGGTGTGCTGTGCCGTGGTGTACTGTGCCGTGGTGTACTGTGCCGTGGCGTACTGTACCGTGGTGGACTGTGGCGTACTGTGCCGTGGTGTACTGTGCTGTGGTGTATTGTGCTGTGGTGTACTGTAATGTACTGTACTGTACTATGCTGTGGTGTACTGTGCCGTGCTGTATAGTGCTGTGCTATGGTGTGCTGTGCTGTGGTGTACTGTGCTATGGTGTACTATGCTGTGGTGTACTGTGCTGTTGTGTACTGTGCTGTGGTATACTATGCTGTGGTGTACTGTGCTGTGGTGTACTGTGCTGTGGTGTAGTGTGCTGTGGTGTACTGTGCTGTGGTATACTGTGCTGTGGTGTACTGTGCTGTGATGTACAATGCTGTGGTGTAGTGTGCTGTGGTGTACTGTGCTGTGGTGTACTGTGCTGTGGTGTACTGTGCTGTGGTGTACTGTGCTGTGGTATACTATGCTGTGGTGTACTGTGCTGTGGTATATTATGCTGTGGTGTACTGTGCTGTGCTGTGGTATACTATGCTGTGGTGTACTGTGCTGTGGTGTACAATGCTGTGGTGTAGTGTGCTGTGGTGTACTGTGCTTTGGTGTACTGTGCTGTGGTGTACTGTGCTGTGGTTGTGCTGTGGTGTACTGTGCTGTGGTGTACTGTGGTGTACTGTGCTGTACGGTACTGTGCCGAGCTGTATTGTGCTGTGCTGTATTGTGCTGTGGTGTGTTGTGCTGTGGTGTACTATGCCGTGGTGCAATGTGCTGTGGTGTACTGTGCTGTGGTTGTACTGTGCTGCACGGTACTGTGCCGAGCTGTATTGTGCTGTGCTGTATTGTGCTGTGGTGTACTGTGCCGTGGTGCACTGTGCCGTGGTGTAATGTGCCGTGGTGTAATGTGCCGTGGTGTACTGTGCCGTGGTGTACTGTGCCGTGGTGTGCTGTGCCGTGGTGTACTGTGCCGTGGTGTACTGTGCCGTGGCGTACTGTACCGTGGTGGACTGTGGCGTACTGTGCCGTGGTGTACTGTGCTGTGGTGTATTGTGCTGTGGTGTACTGTAATGTACTGTACTGTACTATGCTGTGGTGTACTGTGCCGTGCTGTATAGTGCTGTGCTATGGTGTGCTGTGCTGTGGTGTACTGTGCTATGGTGTACTATGCTGTGGTGTACTGTGCTGTTGTGTACTGTGCTGTGGTATACTATGCTGTGGTGTACTGTGCTGTGGTGTACAGTGCTGTGGTGTAGTGTGCTGTGGTGTACTGTGCTGTGGTATACTGTGCTGTGGTGTACTGTGCTGTGGTGTACAGTGCTGTGGTGTAGTGTGCTGTGGTGTACTGTGCTGTGGTGTACTGTGCTGTGGTGTACTGTGCTGTGGTGTACTGTGCTGGACTGTGCTGTGGTGTACTGTGCTGTGCTGTGGTATACTATGCTGTTGTGTACTGTGCTGTGCTGTGGTATACTATGCTGTGGTGTACTGTGCTGTGATGTACAATGCTGTGGTGTAGTGTGCTGTGGTGTACTGTGCTGTGGTGTACTGTGCTGTGGTGTACTGTGCTGTGGTGTATTGTGCTGTGGTGTACTGTGCTGTGATGTACAATGCTGTGGTGTAGTGTGCTGTGGTGTACTGTGCTGTGGTGTACTGTGCTGTGGTGTACTGTGCTGTGGTGTACTGTGCTGTGGTGTACTGTGCTGTGGTGTACTGTGCTGTGGTATACTATGCTGTGGTGTACTGTGCTGTGGTATACTATGCTGTGGTGTACTGTGCTGTGGTATATTATGCTGTGGTGTACTGTGCTGTGCTGTGGTATACTATGCTGTGGTGTACTGTGCTGTGGTGTACAATGCTGTGGTGTAGTGTGGTGTGGTGTACTGTGCTTTGGTGTACTGTGCTTTGGTGTACTGTGCTTTGGTGTACTGTGCTGTGGTTGTGCTGTGGTGTACTGTGCTGTGGTGTACTGTGCTTTGGTGTACTGTGCTGTGGTGTACTGTGCTGTGGTGTACTGTGCTGTGGTTGTGCTGTGGTGTACTCTGCTGTGGTGTACTGTGCTGTACGGTACTGTGCCGAGCTGTATTGTGCTGTGCTGTATTGTGCTGTGGTGTGTTGTGCTGTGGTGTACTGTGCCGTGGTGCATTGTGCTGTGGTGTACTGTGCTGTGGTGTACTGTGCTGTGGTTGTACTGTGCTGTACGGTACTGTGCCGAGCTGTATTGTGCTGTGCTGTATTGTGCTGTGGTGTACTGTGCCGTGGTGCACTGTGCCGTGGTGTAATGTGCCGTGGTGTACTGTGCCGTGGTGTACTGTGCCGTGGTGTACTGTGCCGTGGTGTACTGTGCCGTGGTGTACTGTACCGTGGTGGACTGTGGCGTACTGTGCCGTGGTGTACTGTGCTGTGGTGTATTGTGCTGTGGTGTACTGTAATGTACTGTACTATGCTGTGGTGTACTATGCTGTGGTGTACTGTGCCGTGCTGTATTGTGCTGTGCTATGGTGTGCTGTGCTGTGGTGTACTGTGCTATGGTGTACTATGCTGTGGTGTACTGTGCTGTTGTGTACTGTGCTGTGGTATACTGTGGTGTGTTATGGTGTACTGTGGTGTGGTGTACTGTGCTATGGTGTGCTGTCCTGTGGGGTACTGTGCTGTGGTATACTGTGGTGTGGTGTGGTGTACTGTGCTGTTGTGTACTGTGCTGTGGTATACTGTAATGTGGTGTGGTGTGCTGTGGTGTGGTGTACTGTGCTATGGTGTACTGTCCGGTGGGGTACTGTGCTGTGGTATACTGTGGTGTGGTGTGGAGTACTGTGCTGTTGTGTACTTTGCTGTGGTATACTGTGGTGTGGTGTGGTGTACTGTGGTGTGGTGTACTGTGCTATGGTGTACTGTCCTGTGGGGTACTGTGCTGTGGTATACTGGGGTGTGGTGTGGTGTGGTGTACTGTGCTATGGTATACTGTTGTGTGGTGTGGTGTACTGTGCTATGGTGTGGTGTACTGTACTGTGGTGTACTGTGCTGTGATGTACTGTGCTGTGGTGTACTGTGCTGTGGTGTACTGTGCTGTGGTGTACTGTGCTGTGGTGTACTGTGCTGTGGTATACTATGCTGTGGTGTACTGTGCTGTGGTATATTATGCTGTGGTGTACTGTGCTGTGCTGTGGTATACTGTGCTGTGGTGTACTGTGCTGTGGTTGTGCTGTGGTGTACTGTGCTGTGGTGTACTGTGCTGTACGGTACTGTGCCGAGCTGTATTGTGCTGTGCTGTATTGTGCTGTGGTGTACTGTGCCGTGGTGTACTGTGACGTGGTGTACTGTGCCATGGTGTGCTGTGCCGTGGTGTACTGTGCCGTGGCGTACTGTACCGTGGTGTACTGTACCGTGGTGGACTGCGGCGTACTGTGCCGTGGTGTACTGTGCTGTGGTGTATTGTGCTGTGGTGTACTGTAATGTACTGTACTGTACTATGCTGTGGTGTACTGTGCCGTGCTGTATTGTGCTGTGCTATGGTGTGCTGTGCTGTGGTGTACTGTGCTATGGTGTACTATGCTGTGGTGTACTGTGCTGTGGTGTGCTGTGCTGTACTGTGCTGTGCTGTGGTGTGGTGTGGTGTGGTGTACTGTGCTGTGGTGTGCTGTGCTGTGGTGTGCTGTGCTGTGGTGTACTGTGCTATGGTGTGCTGTGGTGTACTGTGCTGTATTGTGCTGTGCTGTGCTGTGCTGTGGTGTGGTTTGGTGTGGTGTGGTGTGGTGTACTGTGCTGTGGTGTGCTGTGCTGTGGTGTACTGTGCTGTGGTGTACTGTGCTGTGGTGTACTTTGCTGTGGTGTACTGTGCTGTGGTGTACTGTGCTGTGGTGTACTGTGGTGTACTGTGCTGTGATGTACTGCGGTGTACTGTGCTGTGCTGTGGTGTGCTGTGCTGTGGTGTGCTGTGCTGTGGTGTACTGTGCTGTGGTGTACTGTGCTGTGGTGTACTGTGCTGTGGTGTACTGTGCTGTGGTGTATTGTGCTGTGGTGTACTGTGGTGTACTCTGCTGTGGTGTACTCTGCTGTGGTGTACTCTGCTGTGGTGTACTGTGCTGTGGTGTACTGTGCTGTGGTGTACTGTGCTGTGGTGTACTGTGCTGTGGTGTGCTGTGGTGCACTGTGGTGCACTGTGCTGCGGTGTACTGTGCTGTGGTGTACTGTGCTGTGCTGTGGTATACTATGCTGTGGTGTACTGTGCTGTGCTGTGGTGTACTGTGCTGTGCTGTGGTGTACTGTGCTGTGGTGTACTGTGCTGTGGTGTAGTGTGCTGTGGTGTACTGTGGTGTAGTGTGCTGTGGTGTACTGTGCTGTGGTGTACTGTGCTGTGGTGTACTGTGCTGTGGTATACTATGCTGTGGTGTACTGTGCTGTGGTGTACAGTGCTGTGGTGTAGTGTGCTGTGGTGTACTGTGCTGTGGTGTACTGTGCTGTGGTGTACTGTGCTGTGGTGTACTGTGCTGTGGTGTAGTGTGCTGTGGTGTACTGTGCTGTGGTGTACTGTGCTGTGGTGTACTGTGCTGTGGTGTACTGTGCTGTGATGGACTGTGCTGTGGTGTACTGTGCTGTGCTGTGGTATACTATGCTGTGGTGTACTGTGCTGTGCTGTGGTATACTATGCTGTGGTGTACTGTGCTGTGATGTACAATGCTGTGGTGTAGTGTGCTGTGGTGTAGTGTGCTGTGGTGTACTGTGCTGTGGTGTACTGTGCTGTGGTGTACTGTGCTGTGGTGTACTGTGCTGTGATGTACAATGCTGTGGTGTAGTGTGCTGTGGTGTACTGTGCTGTGGTGTACTGTGCTGTGGTGTACTGTGCTGTGGTGTACTGTGCTGTGGTGTACTGTGCTGTGGTATACTATGCTGTGGTGTACTGTGCTGTGGTATATTATGCTGTGGTGTACTGTGCTGTGCTGTGGTATACTATGCTGTGGTGTACTGTGCTGTGGTGTACAATGCTGTGGTGTAGTGTGCTGTGGTGTACTGTGCTTTGGTGTACTGTGCTGTGGTGTACTGTGCTGTGGTTGTGCTGTGGTGTACTGTGCTGTGGTGTACTGTGGTGTACTGTGCTGTACGGTACTGTGCCGAGCTGTATTGTGCTGTGCTGTATTGTGCTGTGGTGTGTTGTGCTGTGGTGTACTATGCCGTGGTGCAATGTGCTGTGGTGTACTGTGCTGTGGTTGTACTGTGCTGCACGGTACTGTGCCGAGCTGTATTGTGCTGTGCTGTATTGTGCTGTGGTGTACTGTGCCGTGGTGAACTGTGCCGTGGTGTAATGTGCCGTGGTGTAATGTGCCGTGGTGTACTGTGCCGTGGTGTGCTGTGCCGTGGTGTACTGTGCCGTGGTGTACTGTGCCGTGGCGTACTGTACCGTGGTGGACTGTGGCGTACTGTGCCGTGGTGTACTGTGCTGTGGTGTATTGTGCTGTGGTGTACTGTAATGTACTGTACTGTACTATGCTGTGGTGTACTGTGCCGTGCTGTATAGTGCTGTGCTATGGTGTGCTGTGCTGTGGTGTACTGTGCTATGGTGTACTATGCTGTGGTGTACTGTGCTGTTGTGTACTGTGCTGTGGTATACTGTGCTGTGGTGTACTGTGCTGTGGTGTACAGTGCTGTGGTGTAGTGTGCTGTGGTGTACTGTGCTGTGGTATACTGTGCTGTGGTGTACTGTGCTGTGATGTACAATGCTGTGGTGTAGTGTGCTGTGGTGTACTGTGCTGTGGTGTACTGTGCTGTGGTGTACTGTGCTGTGGTGTACTGTGCTGTGGTATACTATGCTGTGGTGTACTGTGCTGTGGTATATTATGCTGTGGTGTACTGTGCTGTGCTGTGGTATACTGTGCTGTGGTGTACTGTGCTGTGGTGTACTGTGCTGTGGTGTACTGTGCTGTGGTGTACTGTGCTGTGGTGTACTGTGCTGTGGTTGTGCTGTGGTGTACTGTGCTGTGGTGTACTGTGGTGTACTGTGCTGTACGGTACTGTGCCGAGCTGTATTGTGCTGTGCTGTATTGTGCTGTGGTGTGTTGTGCTGTGGTGTACTATGCCGTGGTGCAATGTGCTGTGGTGTACTGTGCTGTGGTTGTACTGTGCTGCACGGTACTGTGCCGAGCTGTATTGTGCTGTGCTGTATTGTGCTGTGGTGTACTGTGCCGTGGTGTACTGTGCCGTGGTGTACTGTGCCGTGGTGTAATGTGCCGTGGTGTACTGTGCCGTGGTGTACTGTGCCGTGGTGTACTGTGCCGTGGTGTACTGTGCCGTGGTGTACTGTGCCGTGGTGTACTGTACCGTGGTGGACTGTGGCGTACTGTGCCGTGGTGTACTGTGCTGTGGTGTATTGTGCTGTGGTGTACTGTAATGTACTGTACTGTACTATGCTGTGGTGTACTGTGCTGTGCTGTATAGTGCTGTGCTATGTGTGCTGTGCTGTGGTGTACTGTGCTATGGTGTACTATGCTGTGGTGTACTGTGCTGTTGTGTACTGTGCTGTGGTATACTATGCTGTGGTGTACTGTGCTGTGGTGTACAGTGCTGTGGTGTAGTGTGCTGTGGTGTACTGTGCTGTGGTATACTGTGCTGTGGTGTACTGTGCTGTGGTGTACAGTGCTGTGGTGTAGTGTGCTGTGGTGTACTGTGCTGTGGTGTACTGTGCTGTGGTGTACTGTGCTGTGGTGTACTGTGCTGGACTGTGCTGTGGTGTACTGTGCTGTGCTGTGGTATACTATGCTGTGGTGTACTGTGCTGTGCTGTGGTATACTATGCTGTGGTGTACTGTGCTGTGATGTACAATGCTGTGGTGTAGTGTGCTGTGGTGTAGTGTGCTGTGGTGTACTGTGCTGTGGTGTACTGTGCTGTGGTGTACTGTGCTGTGGTGTACTGTGCTGTGATGTACAATGCTGTGGTGTAGTGTGCTGTGGTGTACTGTGCTGTGGTGTACTGTGCTGTGGTGTACTGTGCTGTGGTGTACTGTGCTGTGGTGTACTGTGCTGTGGTGTACTGTGCTGTGGTATACTATGCTGTGGTGTACTGTGCTGTGGTATACTATGCTGTGGTGTACTGTGCTGTGGTATATTAT
This sequence comes from Amblyraja radiata, assembly GCF_010909765.2. Taxonomy (NCBI): domain Eukaryota; kingdom Metazoa; phylum Chordata; class Chondrichthyes; order Rajiformes; family Rajidae; genus Amblyraja; species Amblyraja radiata. Next base: position 3,088,121 of record NC_045977.1, read on the forward strand.
GCTGTGGTGTACTGTGCTGTGCTGTGGTATACTATGCTGTGGTGTACTGTGCTGTGGTGTACAATGCTGTGGTGTAGTGTGGTGTGGTGTACTGTGCTTTGGTGTACTGTGCTTTGGTGTACTGTGCTTTGGTGTACTGTGCTGTGGTTGTGCTGGTGTGTACTGTGCTGTGGTGTACTGTGCTTTGGTGTACTGTGCTGTGGTGTACTGTGCTGTGGTGTACTGTGCTGTGGTTGTGCTGTGGTGTACTGTGCTGTGGTGTACTGTGCTGTACGGTACTGTGCCGAGCTGTATTGTGCTGTGCTGTATTGTGCTGTGGTGTACTGTGCCGTGGTGCATTGTGCTGTGGTGTACTGTGCTGTGGTGTACTGTGCTGTGGTGTACTGTGCTGTACGGTACTGTGCCGAGCTGTATTGTGCTGTGCTGTATTGTGCTGTGGTGTACTGTGCCGTGGTGCACTGTGCCGTGGTGTAATGTGCCGTGGTGTACTGTGCTGTGGTGTACTGTGCCGTGGTGTACTGTGCCGTGGTGTACTGTGCCGTGGTGTACTGTACCGTGGTGGACTGTGGCGTACTGTGCCGTGGTGTACTGTGCTGTGGTGTATTGTGCTGTGGTGTACTGTAATGTACTGTACTATGCTGTGGTGTACTATGCTGTGGTGTACTGTGCCGTGCTGTATTGTGCTGTGCTATGGTGTGCTGTGCTGTGGTGTACTGTGCTATGGTGTACTATGCTGTGGTGTACTGTGCTGTTGTGTACTGTGCTGTGGTATACTGTGGTGTGTTATGGTGTACTGTGGTGTGGTGTACTGTGCTATGGTGTGCTGTCCTGTGGGGTACTGTGCTGTGGTATACTGTGGTGTGGTGTGGTGTACTGTGCTGTTGTGTACTGTGCTGTGGTATACTGTAATGTGGTGTGGTGTGCTGTGGTGTGGTGTACTGTGCTATGGTGTACTGTCCGGTGGGGTACTGTGCTGTGGTATACTGTGGTGTGGTGTGGAGTACTGTGCTGTTGTGTACTTTGCTGTGGTATACTGTGGTGTGGTGTGGTGTACTGTGCTATGGTGTACTGTCGTGTGGTGTACTGTGCTATGGTGTACTGTCCTGTGGGGTACTGTGCTGTGGTATACTGGGGTGTGGTGTGGTGTGGTGTACTGTGCTATGGTATACTGTTGTGTGGTGTGGTGTACTGTGCTATGGTGTGGTGTACTGTACTGTGGTGTACTGTGCTGTGATGTACTATGCTGTGGTGTACTGTGCTGTTGTGTACTGTGCTGTGGTATACTGTGGTGTGTTATGGTGTACTGTGGTGTGGTGTACTGTGCTATGGTGTGCTGTCCTGTGGGGTACTGTGCTGTGGTATACTGTGGTGTGGTGTGGTGTACTGTAATGTACTGTACTATGCTGTGGTGTACTATGCTGTGGTGTACTGTGCCGTGCTGTATTGTGCTGTGCTATGGTGTGCTGTGCTGTGGTGTACTGTGCTATGGTGTACTATGCTGTGGTGTACTGTGCTGTTGTGTACTGTGCTGTGGTATACTGTGGTGTGTTATGGTGTACTGTGGTGTGGTGTACTGTGCTATGGTGTGCTGTCCTGTGGGTACTGTGCTGTGGTATACTGTGGTGTGGTGTGGTGTACTGTGGTGTGGTGTACTGTGCTGTTGTGTACTGTGCTGTGGTATACTGTAATGTGGTGTGGTGTGCTGTGGTGTGGTGTACTGTGCTATGGTGTACTGTCCGTTGGGGTACTGTGCTGTGGTATACTGTGGTGTGGTGTGGAGTACTGTGCTGTTGTGTACTTTGCTGTGGTATACTGTGGTGTGGTGTGGTGTACTGTGGTGTGGTGTACTGTGCTATGGTGTACTGTCCTGTGGGGTACTGTGCTGTGGTATACTGGGGTGTGGTGTGGTGTGGTGTACTGTGCTATGGTATACTGTTGTGTGGTGTGGTGTACTGTGCTATGGTGTACTGTCCTGTGGTGTAATGTGCTGTACTGTGCTGTGGTGTACTGTGCTGTGCTGTGGTGTACTGTACTGTGGTGTACTGTGCTGTGATGTACTGTGCGGTGATGTACTGTGATGTACTGTGGTGTACTGTGCTGTGGTGTACTGTGCTGTAATGTGCGGTACTGTGCTGTAATGTGCGATACTGTGCTGTGCTGTGCTGTGGTGTGCTGTGCTGTGGTGTGCTGTGCTGTGGTGTACTGTGCTGTGGTGTGGTGTGGTGTACTGTGCTGTGGTGTGGTGTGGTGTACTGTGGTGTGGTGTACTGTGCTGTGGTGTGCTGTGCTGTGGTGTACTGTGCTGTGCTGTGGTGTGCTGTGCTGTGGTGTACTGTGCTGTACTGTGCTGTGCTGTGGTGTGGTGTACTGTGCTGTGGTGTACTGTGCTGTGGTGTGCTGTGCTGTGGTGTGCTGTGCTGTGGTGTGCTGTGCTGTGGTGTATTGTGCTGTGGTGTACTGTGCTGTATTGTGCTGTGGTGTACTGTGCTGTGGTGTACTGTGCTGTGGTGTGCTGTGGTGTACTGTGCTGTAATGTGCTATACTGTGCTGTGCTGTACTGTGCTGTGGTGTGCTGTGCTGTGGTGTGCTGTGCTGTGGTGTACTGTGCTGTGCTGTGCTGTGGTGTGGTGTGGTGTACTGTGGTGTTGGGTGGTGTGGTGTGTTGTGGTGTACTGTGCTGTGGTGTGCTGTGCTGTGGTGTACTGTGCTGTGGTGTACTGTGCTGTGGTGTACTGTGCTGTGGTGTACTGTGGTGTACTGTACTGTGGTGTACTGTACTGTGGTGTACTGTGCTGTGATGTACTGCGGTGTACTGTGCTGTGCTGTGGTGTGCTGTACTGTGGTGTGCTGTGCTGTGGTGTACTGTGCTGTGGTGTACTGTGCTGTGGTGTACTGTGCTGTGGTGTACTGTGCTGTGGTGTACTGTGCTGTGCTGTGGTGTAGTGTGCTGTGGTGTACTGTGCTGTGGTGTACTGTGCTGTGGTGTACTGTGCTGTGGTGTACTGTACTGTACTGTGGTGTACTGTACTGTGGTGTACTGTACTGTGGTGTACTGTGCTGTGATGTACTGCGGTGTACTGTGCTGTGCTGTGGTGTGCTGTACTGTGGTGTGCTGTGCTGTGGTGTACTGTGCTGTGGTGTACTGTGCTGTGGTGTACTGTGCTGTGGTGTACTGTGCTGTGCTGTGGTGTACTGTGCTGTGCTGTGGTGTAGTGTGCTGTGGTGTAGTGTGCTGTGGTGTACTGTGCTGTGGTGTAGTGTGCTGTGGTGTACTGTGCTGTGGTGTACTGTGCTGTGGTGTACTGTGCTGTGGTGTACTGTGCTGTGGTGTAGTGTGCTGTGGTGTACTGTGCTGTGGTGTACTGTGCTGTGGTGTACTGTGCTGTGGTGTACTGTGCTGTGGTGTACTGTGCTGTGGTGTACTGTGCTGTGGTGTACTGTGCTGTGGTATACTGTGGTGTGTTATGGTGTACTGTGGTGTGGTGTACTGTGGTGTGGTGTACTGTGCTATGGTGTGCTGTCCTGTGGGGTACTGTGCTGTGGTATACTGTGGTGTGGTGTACTGTGCTGTTGTGTACTGTGCTGTGGTATACTGTGGTGTGGTGTGGTGTACTGTGGTGTGGTGTACTATGCTATGGTGTACTGTGGTGTGGTGTACTGTGCTATGGTGTACTGTCCTGTGGGGTACTGTGCTGTGGTATACTGTGGTGTGGTGTGGTGTACTGTGCTATGGTATACTGTGGTGTGGTGTGGTGTACTGTGCTATGGTGTACTATCCTGTGGTGTGGTGTACTGTGCTATGGTGTACTGTCCTGTGGGGTACTATGCTGTGGTATACTGTGGTGTGGTGTGGTGTACTGTGCTATGGTATACTGTGGTGTGGTGTGGTGTACTGTGCTATGGTGTACTGTCCTGTGGTGTGGTGTGGTGTACTGTGCTATGGTGTACTGTCCTGTGGTGTAATGTGCTGTACTGTGCTGTGATGTACTGTGCTGTGGTGTACTGTGCTGTGGTGTACTGTGCTGTGGTGTACTGTACTGTGCTGTGGTGTGGTGTACTGTGCTGTGGTGTACTGTGCTGTGCTGTGGTGTACTGTGCTGTTGTGTACTTTGCTGTGGTATACTGTGCTGTGGTGTACTGTGCTGTGCTGTGCTGTGCTGTGGTGTGGTGTGGTGTGGTGTACTGTGCTGTGGTGTACTGTGCTGTGGTGTACTGTGCTGTGGTGTACTGTGCTGTGCTGTGGTGTGGTGTGGTGTACTGTGCTGTGGTGTGCTGTGCTGTGGTGTGCTGTGCTGTGGTGTACTGTGCTGTGGTGTGCTGTGGTGTACTGTGCTGTACTGTGCTGTGCTGTGGTGTACTGTGCTGTGCTGTACTGTACTGTGCTGTGCTGTGCTGTAGTGTGCTGTGGTGTACTGTGCTGTGGTGTACTGTGCTGTGGTGTACTGTGCTGTGATGTGGTGTGGTGTACTGTACTGTACTGTGGTGTACTGTGCTGTGATGTGGTGTGGTGTACTGTACTGTGGTGTGCTGTGCTGTACTGTACTATGCTGTGGTGTACTGTGCTGTGGTGTACTGTGCTGTGGTGTACTGTGCTGTGGTGTACTGTGCTGTGGTGTACTGTGCTGTGATGTGGTGTGGTGTACTGTACTGTACTGTGGTGAACTGTGCTGTGATGTGGTGTGGTGTACTGTGCTGTGATGTGGTGTGGTGTACTGTACTGTGCTGTGCTGTGCTGTACTGTACTATGCTGTGGTGTACTGTGCTGTGCTGTGCTGTGGTGTACTGTGCTGTGGTGTGCTGTGCTGTGCTGTGGTGTACTGTGCTGTGCTGTACTGTACTGTGCTGTACTGTGCTGTGGTGTGCTGTGGTGTACTGTGCTGTGGTGTACTGTGCTGTGGTGTACTGTGCTGTGGTGTACTCTGCTGTGGTGTACTGTACTGTGGTGTACTGTGGTATACTGTGCTGCGGTGTACTGTGGTGTACTGTGCTGTGGTATACTATGCTGTGCTGTGGCATACTATGCTGTGGTGTACTGTGCTGTGGTGTACTGTGCTGTGGTGTACTGTGCTGTGGTGTACTGTGCTGTGGTGTACTGTGCTGTGGTGTACTGTGGTGTACTGTACTGTACTGTGGTGTACTGTACTGTGGTGCACTGTGGTGTACTGTACTGTACTGTGCTTTACTGTGCTGTGGTGTACTGTGCTGTGGTGTACTGAGCTGTGGTGTACTGTACTGTGGTGTACTGTACTGTGGTGTACTGTGCTGTGATGTACTGCGGTGTACTGTGCTGTGCTGTGGTGTGCTGTACTGTGGTGTGCTGTGCTGTGGTGTACTGTGCTGTGGTGTACTGTGCTGTGGTGTACTGTGCTGTGGTGTACTGTGCTGTGGTGTACTGTGCTGTGCTGTGGTGTAGTGTGCTGTGGTGTACTGTGCTGTGGTGTACTGTGCTGTGGTGTACTGTGCTGTGGTGTACTGTACTGTACTGTGGTGTACTGTACTGTGGTGTACTGTGCTGTGATGTACTGCGGTGTACTGTGCTGTGCTGTGGTGTGCTGTACTGTGGTGTGCTGTGCTGTGGTGTACTGTGCTGTGGTGTACTGTGCTGTGGTGTACTGTGCTGTGGTGTACTGTGCTGTGCTGTGGTGTACTGTGCTGTGCTGTGGTGTAGTGTGCTGTGGTGTAGTGTGCTGTGGTGTACTGTGCTGTGGTGTAGTGTGCTGAGGTGTACTGTGCTGTGGTGTACTGTGCTGTGGTGTACTGTGCTGTGGTGTACTGTGCTGTGGTGTAGTGTGCTGTGGTGTACTGTGCTGTGGTGTACTGTGCTGTGGTGTACTGTGCTGTGGTGTACTGTGCTGTGGTGTACTGTGCTGTGGTGTACTGTGCTGTTGTGTACTGTGCTGTGGTATACTGTGGTGTGTTATGGTGTACTGTGGTGTGGTGTACTGTGGTGTGGTGTACTGTGCTATGGTGTGCTGTCCTGTGGGGTACTGTGCTGTGGTATACTGTGGTGTGGTGTACTGTGCTGTTGTGTACTGTGCTGTGGTATACTGTGGTGTGGTGTGGTGTACTGTGGTGTGGTGTACTATGCTATGGTGTACTGTGGTGTGGTGTACTGTGCTATGGTGTACTGTCCTGTGGGGTACTGTGCTGTGGTATACTGTGGTGTGGTGTGGTGTACTGTGCTATGGTATACTGTGGTGTGGTGTGGTGTACTGTGCTATGGTGTACTATCCTGTGGTGTGGTGTACTGTGCTATGGTGTACTGTCCTGTGGGGTACTATGCTGTGGTATACTGTGGTGTGGTGTGGTGTACTGTGCTATGGTATACTGTGGTGTGGTGTGGTGTACTGTGCTATGGTGTACTGTCCTGTGGTGTGGTGTGGTGTACTGTGCTATGGTGTACTGTCCTGTGGTGTAATGTGCTGTACTGTGCTGTGATGTACTGTGCTGTGGTGTACTGTGCTGTGGTGTACTGTGCTGTGGTGTACTGTACTGTGCTGTGGTGTGGTGTACTGTGCTGTGGTGTACTGTGCTGTGCTGTGGTGTACTGTGCTGTTGTGTACTTTGCTGTGGTATACTGTGCTGTGGTGTACTGTGCTGTGCTGTGCTGTGCTGTGGTGTGGTGTGGTGTGGTGTACTGTGCTGTGGTGTACTGTGCTGTGGGGTACTGTGCTGTGGTGTACTGTGCTGTGCTGTGGTGTGGTGTGGTGTACTGTGCTGTGGTGTGCTGTGCTGTGGTGTGCTGTGCTGTGGTGTACTGTGCTGTGGTGTGCTGTGGTGTACTGTGCTGTATTGTGCTGTGCTGTGCTGTGGTGTACTGTGGTGTACTGTACTGTACTGTGCTGTACTGTGCTGTGGTGTGCTGTGGTGTACTGTGCTGTGGTGTACTGTGCTGTGGTGTACTGTGCTGTGGTGTACTGTGGTGTGGTGTACTGTACTGTGGTGTACTGTGGTATACTGTGCTGCGGTGTACTGTGGTGTACTGTGCTGTGGTATACTATGCTGTGCTGTGGCATACTATGCTGTGGTGTACTGTGCTGTGGTGTACTGTGCTGTGGTGTACTGTGCTGTGGTGTACTGTGCTGTGGTGTACTGTGCTGTGGTGTACTGTGGTGTACTGTACTGTACTGTGGTGTACTGTGCTGTGGGGTACTGTGCTGTGGTGTACTGTGCTGTGCTGTGGTGTGGTGTGGTGTACTGTGCTGTGGTGTGCTGTGCTGTGGTGTGCTGTGCTGTGGTGTACTGTGCTGTGGTGTGCTGTGGTGTACTGTGCTGTATTGTGCTGTGCTGTGCTGTGGTGTACTGTGGTGTACTGTACTGTACTGTGCTGTACTGTGCTGTGGTGTGCTGTGGTGTACTGTGCTGTGGTGTACTGTGCTGTGGTGTACTGTGCTGTGGTGTACTGTGGTGTGGTGTACTGTACTGTGGTGTACTGTGGTATACTGTGCTGCGGTGTACTGTGGTGTACTGTGCTGTGGTATACTATGCTGTGCTGTGGCATACTATGCTGTGGTGTACTGTGCTGTGGTGTACTGTGCTGTGGTGTACTGTGCTGTGGTGTACTGTGCTGTGGTGTACTGTGCTGTGGTGTACTGTGGTGTACTGTACTGTACTGTGGTGTACTGTACTGTGGTGCACTGTGGTGTACTGTACTGTACTGTGCTTTACTGTGCTGTGGTGTACTGTGCTGTGGTGTACTGAGCTGTGGTGTACTGTACTGTGGTGTACTGTGGTGTACTGTACTGTGGTGTACTGTGGTATACTGTGCTGTGGTGTGCAGTGGTGTACTGTGCTGTGCTGTGGTATACTATGCTGTGGTATACTGTGCTGTGGTGTACTGTGCTGTGGCGTGGTGTACTGTGCTGTGGCGTGGTGTACTGTGCTGTGGTGTACTGTGCTGTGGTGTGCTGTGGTGTACTGTACTGTGGTGTACTGTACTGTACTGTGGTGTACTGTACTGTGGTGCACTGTGGTATACTGTACTGTGCTTTACTGTGCTGTGGTGTACTGTGCTGTGGTGTACTGAGCTGTGGTGTACTGTACTGTGGTGTACTGTACTGTGGTGTACTGTACTGTGGTGTACTGTGGTGTACTGTACTGTGGTGTACTGTGGTATACTGTGCTGTGGTGTACTGTGGTGTACTGTGCTGTGCTGTGGTATACTATGCTGTGGTGTACTGTGCTGTGGTGTACTGTGCTGTGGTGTACTGTGCTGTGGTGTACTGTGCTGTACTGTGCTGTGCTGTGGTGTGGTGTACTGTGCTGTGGTGTGGTGTACTGTGCTGTGGTGTGGTGTACTGTGGTGTACTATGCTGTGGTGTACTGTGCTGTGGTGTAATATGCTGTGGTGTACTGTACTGTACTTTACTGTGCTGTGGTGTACTCTGGTGTACTGTGCTGTACTGTGGTGTACTGTGCTGTACTGTGCTGTGGTGTGGTGTACTGTGCTGTGGTGTGGTGTACTATGCTGTGGTGTACTTTGCTGTGGTGTACTTTGCTGTGGTGTACTGTGCTGTGGTGTAGTGTGCTGTGGTGTATTGTGCTGTGGTGTATTGTGCTGTGGTGTACTATGCTGTGGTGTGCTGTGCTGTGGTGTACTGAACTATGCTGTGGTGTACTGTACTGTGCTGTGGTGTACTGTGCTGTGGTGTACTGTACTGTGCCGTGGTGTACTGTGCTGTGGTGTGCTGTACTGTGCTGTGGTGTTGTGTACTGTGCTGTGGTGTGCTGTGCTGTGGTGTGCTGTACTGTGCTGTGGTGTGCTGTGGTGTACTGTACTATGCTGTGTACTGTACTGTGCTGTGCGGTGGTATACTTTGTTGTGGTGTACTGTGCCGTGGTGTACTGTGCCGTGGTGTACTGTGGTGTGGTGTACTGTGCTATGATGTAATGTGCTGTGGTGTACTGTGCTGTACTGTGCTGTGGTGTACTGTGGTATACCGTGCTGTGGTGTACTATGCTGTTGTGTATTGTGCTGTGGTGTACTGTTCTGTGGTGTACTGTGGTGTACTGTGCTGTGGTGTACTGTGCTGTGGTGTACTATGCTGTGGTGTACTGTGCTGTGGTGTACTGTGCTGTGGTGTACTGTGCTGTGGTGTACTGTGCTGTGGTGTACTGTGGTGTGGTGTACTGTGGTGTGGTGTACTGTGCTATGATGAAATGTGCTGTGGTGTACTGTGCTGTACTGTACTGTACTGTGCTGTGCTGTGGTGTGCTGTGCTGTGGTGTGCTGTGGTGTACTGTGCTGTACTGTGCTGTGGTGTACTATGCTGTGGTGTACTGTGGTGTACTGTGCTGTGGTGTACTGTGCTGTGGTGTACTGTGCTGTACTGTGCTGTGGTGTACTATGCTGTGGTGTACTGTGCTGTACTGTACTGTACTGTTCTGTGCTCTGCTGTGGTGTGCTGTACTGTACTGTGGTGTGCTGTATTGTGCTGTGGTGTATTGTGCTGTGGTGTGCTGTGGTGTACTCTGCTGTGGTGTACTGTGGTGTACTGTACTGTGGTGTACTGTGCTGTGGTGTACTGTGCTGTACTATACTGTACTATGGTGTACTCTGCTGTGATGTACTGTACTGTGCTATACTGTACTGTGCTGTGCTGTGCTGTACTGTACTGTACTGTGCTGTGGTGTACTATGCTGTGGTGTACTGTGCTGTACTGTGCTGTGCTGTACTGTGGTGTACTGTGCTGTACTGTGCTGTACTGTGGTGTACTGTGCTGTACTGTGGTGTACTGTGCTGTG
>NC_045977.1:3098064-3197958 GCF_010909765.2 Amblyraja radiata
AGATGTATAAGATGTTGGTGAGGCCGCATTTAGAGTTTTGTGATCAGTTCTGGACACCATGTTATAGGAAGGATGTTGTCAAGCTGGAAAGGGTACAGAGAAGATTTACAAGGATGTTGCCGGGGCTAGAGGGTCTGAGCTATAGGGAGAGGTTGAGAAGGCTTGAACTATTCCTTGGATCGCAGGGGATAGCAATGTTACAACATTTTGAGATTTTAAAAATCAAGTCTGCAATTTATCCCATCAGATAAAGCATAAAAAGAACTTTAATTTGATACCTAATTCGCTTTCATATCTTCAGTATTAAAAAAGTTATGGCCATTTTCATACCTGGAAATTAGCATCTTGTTCCCTGTTGCATTTCCATTGATTTAACACAAAAGCTGAGATCGAGGAAAGTCAAAAGCCCATAACCTTCTTAAAAATTAAGAGAGCTGAATGAAATTTTCAGTTATTATAGATTGAAGCATTCTGAAACAAATATGAAACATCCTACTTGGATGACCTGAAATTAAAGCATATAATTGGTTAGTTACCTAATTGTAGCTAATTACAAAATTGACCTTTGTGACAGAAATAGTAATAAACACCCAGACTGCAGTGAAAATCCAAAAATGGGATATTTCTCAAGATCAGAACTTTAATATTATTGTATAATATGCTGTATGTCCATAACAGACGGGTCTGGAAATTACAATTTCTGGCAATAAACCAAGTCTTTATGGAGAAGATCGGTTGCTAGCTGGTACATTGACATATCATAATCAGGAGCATCGTCATACTCCTCAGACTGCAACCAATAAGCAACTCTGTACACTTTGTTTTTCCTCAGCTTTTCAATTTTGGTATTGTAAACTACAAGTTTTTGCTCTTCAAACCACGCATGACACTACTTTCCCATTAAGAATGTCCTGTAGATCATCACATTTGGAGTAGCCCAAATTTGGATAATATCTGCGAATGCCGTCTAAATCAGTCTATTTTGCTGGTCATTTGGATTGACAATTTTGCATTTCTTCTTCGGTTTAAAATGTAAAGGAAAAAAAACACTGAACATCATTAACAGAAACAAGTTATTATTTGCAGTTTTAGGAAAAAGAGTAAAAATGATAAACTCTAAAACAAATAGTAAATACCCAACAAAAAATCATATTCATCAGTTTCATCAAATCAATCATCTAATCAATTAAATTCATCTAAATTCAATTACAAAATCTAACCATCTATCCATTTCTTAAGAAATGGCAAAAAAATTAAAATAGCCTAAGTATCCAAATAACAAATAACAAACTGATCCCATTCACACAAGAATTCACAATATAACATCTATTATATATTACAACTGTGTGCCTGCCGCCTGCCGTCCGGCTGCCTTTCTGCCTTTTGATTCGTTCCATCGTGTGATGTCACAATGCCCAATACTCGCAGATGTCCAATCGGAATGGATCAATTCTTCCTTTCATTCCCTGCAACTCCGAAACCAGTCGCAGAATCGCCGAAATCTTTTCCATTTCGGTAGAGATTTCACTTTTCTTTCTAAGTATTCGTTCCTCATTACATTTCGTCGTGTTTAAGTACACGTTTTTAATCAAATCCTTCTTCCCCCCCCCCCATTATTTCAAAAATGAACTGGCTTCTCACCCATAGAAGCAGCCCCAGCCCCAGCCCCTGGTGAACATAGAAACATAGAAATTAGGTGCAGGAGTAGGCCATTCGGCCCTTCGAGCCTGCACCGCCATTCAATATGATCATGGCTGATCATCCAACTCAGTATCCCGTACCTGCCTTCTCTCCATACCCTCTGATCCCCTTAGCCACAAGGGCCACATCTAACTCCCTCTTAAATATAGCCAATGAACTGGCCTCGACTACCCTCTGTGGCAGGGAGTTCCAGAGATTCACCACTCTCTGTGTGAAAAAAGTTCTTCTCATCTCGGTTTTAAAGGATTTCCCCCTTATCCTTAAGCTGTGACCCCTTGTCCTGGACTTCCCCAACATCGGGAGCAATCTTCCTGCATCTAGCCTGTCCAACCCCTTAAGAATTTTGTAAGTTTCTATAAGATCCCCTCTCAATCTCCTAAATTCTAGAGAGTATAAACCAAGTCTATCCAGTCTTTCTTCATAAGACAGTCCTGACATCCCAGGAATCAGTCTGGTGAACCTTCTCTGCACTCCCTCTATGGCAATAATGTCCTTCCTCAGATTTGGAGACCAAAACTGTACGCAATACTCCAGGTGTGGTCTCACCAAGACCCTGTACAACTGCAGTAGAACCTCCCTGCTCCTATACTCAAATCCTTTTGCTATGAAAGCTAACATACCATTCGCTTTCTTCACTGCCTGCTGCACCTGCATGCCCACTTTCAATGACTGGTGTACCATGACACCCAGGTCTCGCTGCATCTCCCCTTTTCCTAGTCGGCCACCATTTAGATAATAGTCTGCTTTCCTGTTTTTGCCACCAAAATGGATAACCTCACATTTATCCACGAACGTTCCATCGTGTGATGTCACAATGCCCGATGCTCACAGATGTCCAATCGGAATGGATTAATTTACATATGCCTTTGCAGGAGCCCCAGCCCATGGTGAACGTTCCATTGTGTGATGTCACAATGCCCAATGTTCATATATGTCCAATCAGAATGGATCCATTTACATATGCCTTTACAGGAGCCCCAGCCCGTGGTGAACGTTCCATCGTGTGATGTCACAATGCCCAATGTTCAAAGACATTCTTGCCATATAGGGAGTACAGAGAAGGTTCACCAGACTGATTCCTGGGATGTCAGGACTTATATATGAAGAAAGACTGGATAGACTCGGCTTGTACACGCTAGAATTTAGAAGATTGGGGGGGACCTTATAGAAACTCCTGATTACATTCCGTCGTGTTTATGTACACATTTTTAATCAAATCCCTCCCCCCCCCCCCCCCCCCCCAATATTTAAAAAAAAACTGGCATCTCACCCATAGAAGCAGCCCCAGCCCCAGCCCCTGGTGAACGTTCCATCGTGTGATGTCACAATGCCCAATGCTCAAAGACATTGTTGCCATAGAGGGAGTACAGAGAAGGTTCACCAGACTGATTCCTGGGATGTCAGGACTTATATATGAAGAAAGACTGGATAGACTCGGCTTGTACACGCTAGAATTTAGAAGATTGAGGGCGGATATTATAGAAACGTATAACATTCTTAAGGGTTTGGACAGGCTAGATGCAGGAAGATTGTTCCAGATATTGGGGCAGTCCAGAACAAGGGGTCACAGTTTAAAGATAAGGGGGAAATCCTTTAGGACAGAGATGAGAAAAACATTTTTCACACATAGAGTGGTGAATCTCTGGAATTCTCTGCAACAGAAGGTAGTTGAGGCCAGTTCATTGACTATTTTAAGAGGGAGTTAGATGTGGCCCTTGTGGCTAAAGGGATCAGGGTGTATGGAGAGAAGGCAGGTACAAGATACTGAGTTGGATGATCAGCCATGATCATATTGAATGGTGGTGCAGGCTCGAAGGGCCGAATGGCCTACTCCTGCACTTAATTTCTATGTTTCTATGTTTCCCTCTCTGCACCCCTCTCCATCTCCCACCCATCCCTCTCTCCCCCACCCCCCTTCCCTCTCTACCCCGCCCCCTTCCTCCTACCCCTCTGTCCCTCTTCCATCACTCCCCCTACCCCTCTCCTCCTCCCTCCCCACTCTTCCACCTCTCACCCATCCCCCCCACTCTTTCCCCTCTCCCCCCACCCCTCTCCCCCTCCCTCCCTCACATCTTTCTCCCCATCCCCCTCTCTCAACCCTACCCCGCTCTCCTTTCCCTCCCAAATCTGTCCCGTTTCCTCCTCCTCCTCCCTCCCTTCTTATCACCCCCCCTCCCCCCACCGGTGTGTTTGGGGTGTGGTTAATGTGAGTGTGATGCCGCAGCCGCCCCCCGCAAATGCCGTTGGGGAAACAGACCCAACGCGTCTGCACTTTTATTCAAATCCTTCTCCCCCCACCCCAATATTTCAAAAAAAAAACTGGCATCTCACCCATAGAAGCAGCCCCAGCCCCAGGTGAACGTTCCATCGTGTGATGTCACAATGCCCAATGTTCACATATGTCCAATCGGAATGGATTCATTACATATGCCTTTGCAGGAGCCCCAGCCCCAGGTGAACGTTCCATTGTGTGATGTCACAATGCCCAATGTTCAAATACATTGTTGCCATAGAGGGAGTACAGAGAAGGTTCACCAGACTGATTCCTGGGATGTCAGGACTTTCATATGACGAAAGACTGGATAGACTCGGCTTGTACATGCTAGAATTTAGAAGATTGAGGGCGGATCTTATAGAAACGTACACAATTCTTAAGGGGTTGGACAGGCTAGATGCAGGAAGGTTGTTCCGGATGTTGGGGAAGACCAGAACAAGGGGTCACAGTTTAAGGATAAGGGGTAAATCATTTAGGACCGAGATGAGAAAAACATTTTTCACACAGAGAGTGGTGAATCTCTGGAATTCACTGCCACAGAAAGTAGTTGAGGCCAGTTCATTGGCTATATTTAAGAGGGAGTTAGATGTGGCCCTTGTGGCTAAAGGGATCAGGGGGTATGGAGAGAAGGCAGGTACAGGATACTGAGTTGGATGATCAGCCATGATCATATTGAATGGTGGTGCAGGCTCGAAGGGCCGAATGGCCGACTCCTGCACTTAATTTCTATGTTTCTATGTTTCCCTCTCCTTGTAACGGGTATAGCTTGGACCCAATAGCAGCACAGAATCAGGCAGGTATAGTTGGTAATGAACTTTATTACGATACTGTAACACAGAGTAGTAACACAGGAATGGGTACACCGTACTCACACAGAGGCTCAGGATTGAGCGAGGGTTCCGAAGAGGGGCAGGCAGGATTGAATCCGTGTAGGCAGTTGGGAAATCGCTGGAGAGTCTTGCATGAATGCTGAGAACAATCTGGCACTATGTGAACGGTGAGGAGAGTCTATATACCGGGTTAATTGGTGATCAGAGGCAACTGAGTGTCACAGGTGAGGAGAGTTGGGCTGATGAGAGGGGAGTGGCAGGCAGGCAGGTGAGGAGAAGGAGGGACCGGTGGAAAAGTACTTGGAGGTGAAGTGGATGAGAATGAGGAGAGGGCAGACTGTGACAGAACCCCCCCCCCCTCAAGGGACGGCTCCTGACGTACCAAAACAAAAACAAAAAACAATAAAGAAAATAACCCAATCCCACGCAGAGTTGGGTGGGAGGAGGGGGACTGGAGGAGGGCTAATATTCGTCCGAGACATCCATGTCCGCATCCTCCTCCATAGCATCAGAGGAAAGATCTGTCTCGTTGTCACTGGGCACCTCAGACGGAAGAGGGGACAGAGTCTCAGGGGCGGCGACCCCTCTAGGAGTGGCGGACTTGGACGGCTGGTCGGTATGACGCCGGTGAAACGCCCTGATGAGGGAGGCGTCCAGGATGTGTCGAGCAGGAACCCAGGACCTCTCCTCTGGACCGTAACCCTCCCAATCGACCAGGTATTGGAGACCCCTTCCGCGATGGCGGGAGCGCAGGAGGCGGTGCACCGTAAAGGCGGGGCCTCCGTCGATGAGACGAGGAGGAGGGACTGCAGGGACCAGGGAGCTCTCCCGGACTGGCTTTACTCTGGACACGTGGAACGTAGGATGGACCCGCATGGAACGAGGCAACTTGAGCCTCACAGCCGCTGGGTTGATGACCTTCTGGATCTCAAAGGGACCGATGAACTTGGGTGCCAACTTCTTGGACTCCACCCTCAAGGGAAGGACCCGGGTCGACAGCCACACCTTCTGGCCCGCGAGGTAGGTGGGGCCTTGGATGCGGTGGCGTTTGGCAGCCGTGGCGTAACGGTCCACGGAGCGCAGAAGAGCCGCCCTGGCTTGGGTCCACGTCCTGCGGCAGCGACGAATGAAGGCCTGGACGGACGGGCAGGAAACCTCTTTCTCCAGCGCCGGGAACAGTGGAGGCTGGAACCCGTAGGCACACTGGAAAGGGGAGAGCCCAGTGGCCGAGCTTGTCAGGGTGTTGTGGGCATACTCCACCCACAACAACTGCTGGGACCAGGAGGAGGGATGCTTGGACATTATACACCGCAGCGCCGTCTCCATTTCCTGATTCTTCTTTTCAGTTTGGCCGTTGGACTGGGGATGAAATCCGGACGTCAGACTCACGGTGGCCCCCACAAGCGTGCAGAACTCCCTCCAGAACACAGAGATAAACTGGGGTCCCCGGTCGGAGACCACATCGACGGGGAGACCATGGAGCCTGAAGGCGTGGAGTAACATGAGCTTGGCAGTTTCCTTGGCTGACGGAAGCTTGGGCAGGGGCACGAAGTGAGCCATCTTGCTAAATCTATCAACCACGGTCAGGATCGTGGTGTGACCACTGGATGGGGGCAGGCCGGTAACGAAGTCCAGGGAGATGTGGAACCATGGTCAATGGGGTACAGGCAGTGGAAGCAGATGACCCGCAGGAGCTTGGTGTGAGACCTTGTGCTGGTTGCAAACGGGACAGGCGTTGACAAACTCCCGAGTGTCCTCCTCCAGCGATGCCCACCAGAACCTCCGTAGCACCATCTCCTTGGTCCGCTGAATGCCGGGATGACAGGTTAGTCGAGAGCTGTGGGCCCACTGAAGGACGTCGGACCGCAGGGCAGAACCCACAAACAGGCAATCAGGAGGGCATGCGCTGGGTCCCGGCTGGTTCTCCAAGGCCGCCTTGACCTTCTCCTCCACTTCCCAGGTGAGGGAGGCAACCCTGTGCGAGGACGGGAGGATGGTCTTGGGGCCAGAGGCAGGCTCCTCCTTTGCCAAGAACTGTCGAGAGAGGGCATCGGGCTTCACGTTGCGGGACCCAGGTAGGAGAGGGAGAAGTTGAAGCGGGTGAGGAAGAGAGACCAGCGGGCCTGATGAGAGTTGAGCCTCTTGGCTGACTGGAGGTATTCAAGGTTCTTGTGGTCAGTCCAAACCAAGAAAGGCTGCTCGGTTCCCTCCAGCCAGTGACGCCATTACTCCAACGCCAACTTAACCGCCAACAGTTCTCGGTTGCCAATGTCATAATTCCTCTCAGCAGGGGTCAGGCGTCGGGAGAACAAGGCGCATGGATGGAGCTTCTGGTCCCCGGCAGCCCGCTGAGACAGAACAGCTCCCACCCCCACGTCAGAGGCGTCCACCTCCACCACGAACTGTACTCTGAGTCCGGAACTTGGAGGATGGGGACCGATGTAAACCGTGTCTTGAGTGTCTGAAAAGCTTCGTCGGCTGCGGCAGACCACCGGAACGGAACCTTGGAGGAGGTGAGTGCCGTGAGGGGTGCGGCCACAGTACTGTAGCCACGGATGAACCGTCGGTAAAAATTGGCGAACCCCAGGAATCTTTGGAGCTGCTTGCGGGAGTCAGGAACAGGCCAGGTGGTGACAGCAGAGACCTTGGTGGGGTCCATCTTGATGTTCCCTTGGCCAACGATGTATCCTAGGAAGGAGACTGACGGGGAGTGAAACTCGCACTTCTCAGCTTTAACGAAGAGCGAGTTCTCCAGGAGCCGATGTAGAACTGCCTGGACGTGGTGTACGTGTTCCTCCTTGGTCCGTGAAAAGATGAGGATGTCAGCAAGATAGACGAACACGTACTTGTTCAACATGTCTCTGAGAACGTCATTGACCAAAGCCTGGAAGATGGCCGGGGCGTTGGTGAGGCCAAAGGGCATCACCAGGTATTCATAATGTCCCGTGGGAGTGTTGAAGGCGGTCTTCCACTCATCTCCCTCTTTGATGCGGACCAAGTGGTAGGCGTTGCGTAGATCCAACTTCGAAAAGATGGTGGCCCCCTCCAGGAGCTCGAAAGCAGAGGAGATGAGTGGGAGAGGGTAGCGATTCTTCACCGTGATGCCGTTGAGCCCCCGGTAATCTATGCAGGGACGCAGAGATTTGTCCTTCTTCTCCACGAAGAAGAACCCAGCCCCAGCAGGAGACGAGGAGGGACGGATGAGACCAGCAGCCAAGGAGTCGTTTATGTATTTCTCCATGGCGCCTCTCTCAGGGGCGGACAGGGAGTAAAGGTGACCCCTAGGAGGAGCGGAACCAGGCAGGAGGTCTATGGCGCAGTCATAGGGCCGATGAGGAGGAAGGGAGGTGGCCCTAGACTTGCTAAAAACCTCCCCAAAGTCATGGTACTCGGCTGGGACCCCCGTCAGATCTGGAGCAGAACTGGAGCAGGTGGCCGGTTGAGGAGCTGAGGCTTGCTTGGGCTCCAACCCAAGATGACCCCCGTCCTCCAGTCGATGTTGGGGTTGTGTCGCCGACGCCAGGGGTAACCCAGGATGAGGGGAAGACGGGGAGACTGCAGGATGTGGAACTGGATGGTCTCATGGTGATTACCTGACAGGAGCATGCGCACTGGGACCGTCTGGTGAGAAACAGTCCCCAGGAGATGGCCGTCGAGGGCGTTGGCGGGAACAGGTTCAGGCAGGGGAACACAACTGATGCCTAGCTGGCGGGCTAGTTCCTTGTCCATAAGATTAATATCACAACCAGAGTCTATGAAGGTGGCAAGGGTGTGAGAACCATCAGACAACAGCAGACGGGCATGACAAAGAGGGCGTCGGGCAGAGGAAAGTTCAGAGGTTCGACTCACCAGTAATTCCTCTGCTACTGGTGAGTCTGGCCTTTTACTGGACACTTGGAGATGTAATGACCCGCCAGGCCACAGTAAAGACAGAGGTTCCCCCGACGCCGACGTTCCCGTTCCTCGGGGGTGAGACTGGTGCGACCCACCTGCATGGGTTCGGGTTGCCCCGACGAGGGTAGTCCAGTCTCCAGAGGAAAACGAGCTTGGGTGGATAGCTGGCAGTCTGCCTGTCCCTGTCGCCTCTCCCGACGTCTCGCCAGGATGCGTCGGTCCAGAACGGGTCGTTAGCTCGATAAGCCCATCCAGAGAAGAAGGAAGGTCGTGGGACACCAACTCATCCTTGATATAGTCATTCAAGCCCAGCAAGAAAGCGTCACACTGGGCCGGGACGTTCCAATCACTCTGACGGGCCCTGGTGCGAAAGTCGATGGCGAAGTCAGCGAAGCTCTGGTTCCCCTGGCTCAACCCAGCAGACTTCCCGCAGCATCCGGACCCATCGAAACCTAAGCGAACACCTTGCGAAGCTCCGCGGCGAAGGCCTGGAAAGAGGAGCAAGCCGGCGTGTGTCGCTCCCATTCACCCGTTCCCCACAGCCGAGCTCTGCCAGTCAGGTGATTAATGGTAAACGCCACTCTCGCCGCTTCCTGGGCGAAGGTGTAGGGCTGTAGGGCGAAGGGAAAGGAACAGTTTGTGATGAATGGGTTGCAGCCCTCCGGGTCTCAATCGTAGCGCTCCAGGGTTCCCACCCGGGGCTCAGGTGATGGTCCTGGCGGACGTGGAGCTGGTGCTGTCGGAGCCGGAGGCGAAGCATGGGGTGTAGCCTGGGCGAGGGTGGTCATCAGCTGTTGGACCTTGGTGGTTAGTGCAACCAATGCTTGCTCTTGGTTTCACACAGCCTGTCGAACCTCGGAGTTGGAGGCAGTGAGCATAGCTTCGTGCTGCAGGAGCGTGTGCTCAATCCTCTCGAAGCGGTTTGATGGAGACGTTGTGTGTGCTGAGTCCATTGTTGGCCAGATTGAACTGTAACCGGTATAGCTTGGACCCAATAGCAGCACAGAATCAGGCAGGTATAGTTGGTAATGAACTTTATTACGATACTCTAACACAGAGTAGTATCACAGGAATGGGTACACCGTACTCACACAGAGGCTCAGGATTGAGCGAGGGTTCCGAAGAGGGGCAGGCAGGATCAAATCCGTGTAGGCAGTCGGGAAATCGCTGGAGAGTCTTGCATGAATGCTGAGAACAATCTGGCATTGTGTGAACGGTGAGGAGAGTCTATATACCGGGTTAATTGGTGATCAGAGGCAACTGAGTGCAACAGGTGAGGAGAGTTGGTCTGATGAGAGGGGAGTGGCAGGCAGGCAGGTGAGGAGAAGGAGGGACCGGTGGAAAAGTACTGGGAGGTGAAGTGGATGAGAATGAGGAGAGGGCAGACTGTGACACTCCTCACCCCTCTCCCTCTCCCACCGATCCCTCTCTCCCCCACCCCCCTTCCCTCCCTACTACCACCCCCTTCCCCCTACCCCTCTGTCCTTCTTCCACCACTCCCCCTACCCCTCGCTCCCCACTCTTCCACTTCTATCCCTTACCACATCCCTCTCCCTCCCCCACCCCTCTCTCTTCCCCTCCCTTCCCCTCTCTCCCCCACCCCTTCCCCTACCCCTCTGTTCCTCTTCCACCACTCCCCCGTCCCTCTTCCACCACTCCCGCTACCCCTCTACCGCTCCCTACCTCCCGACTCTTCCATTGCTCTCCTCCTTCTCTCCTCCCCCTCTCCCTCTCCTCACTCCTCTCCCTCTCCCATCCCTCTCTCCCCCCGCCCCCTTCCCCCTATCCCTCTGTCCCTCTTCCATCACACCCCCTACCCCTCTCCTCCTCCCTCCCCACTCTGCCACTTCTCTCCTCCTTCCCTTCACTCTCCCTCCCCACTCTTTCCCCTCTCTCCCCCCACCCCTCTCCCCCTCCCTCCCTCCTCCCCTCCCTCCCCATCCCCCCTCCCCCACATCTCTCTCCCCATCTCTCACCCCCTACCCCGCTCTCCTTTCCCTCCCAAATCTATCCCGTTTCCTCCTCCTCCTCTCCCCTCCCTTCCTCTTCTCACCCCCCCCCCCCGCAAACGCCGTTGGGGAAACAGACCCAACGGGTCTGCACTTGGTCTAGTAATTTTTAAATCTCACTTTGTCATGAATTTATATGCCAAATGGAAGGAATTTAATGTTTAATTACCATAAATTAATCCAGAAATATCCAATCTCAAGATAATCAAAATCATTATTTTTTGCACAATATATCTGACTAAAACTGTACTGTGGATATTTTATATGAAAATATTGATCATGGATAGACAATAACACAAAATATAGATGATTTAGATGTTCTTATGACACGATTGAGCAAAAAATCAATGAATTTGATTGTCTAGAGAGTGGATGTTTCTGGAATGTGATCGATGTTGCCGTTGCCATAAACTTTGAGCCCATATCGGCAGGCAAGACACGGACGATTCGTATGTGGGCCTAAATAACATTTTCGCATCATAAGATTAAAATGAAGCCACACCAAAAAGGAAAATAATAAGTTAAATAAACTACATACCTTTTGTTTTGGCCTGATATTGCGATCTGTGATGTTGAAGGCGTTGAAGGTGTTGTTAGTCGCGTTTAAGTTTAATCCAGCGACCCAATACAAACCTGCATTTTATTCCCCCCCCAACTCCCCTCCGGGACTATCCCAACGTTTAACAATCAGTTAGACAGGTACATGGATAGGACAGGTTTGGAGGGATATGGGCCAAGTGCGGGCAGGTGGGACTGGTGTAGCTGGGACACCTTGTGGGGCATGTTGGGCCGAAGGCTCTTTTTCTACGCTGTATCACTCTATGACTATAATTCTAATAAGTCCCTTAATCAAAGGGTAAAATCAGCTGATGCTGAAAATCTGAAATAACAGAAAATTCTGATGATATTCATCAGGTCAGAAAATATCAGTAGAATGAGAAACAGAATAATATTTCATGGAATCAATATTTTCTTTATATATTAGCTTGCTCAACCTCACAGTATTAAAGCATTTATAATAACATATCTTTCACAATCCGTGGAATTTAGATTGCTAGTGACCCTGACAATATTATTCGAATTCAGTCTTGCAGACATCTATTTTATTTAATGTTTTTGTTTTCAGTTATTCATCTCCAGGGATTTATAGTTATTTTTGCAGTTTTTGAAAGATCCCTCATGTTGGCTATTAACATGCGGCTATTTTCATTGTCAATTTCCAAAGCCCTGTTGCATTAATAGTGGCAGCACAGAATCTCCCAGCAATGCATTTAATGATGCATCACGTTCACGTTATACACAAACTTCATGAGCAATGACCAAGAGGAGTGCAACACAAAAAATTCACAATTCAAAATCAATTCATAATAATAGTTGATCGCTTGTGGTGATGCGGAGAAACTGCCCTGAGAAACCTTTCATGTATCTAACATTTTTATATCTCCAGGTAAAGGTAATCTAAAATTCTGAAATCTGAAGAAGGGTCTCGACCCGAAACATAGAAAATACAAAATAGTTGCAGGAGTAGGCCATTCGGCCCTTCGAGCCAGCACTGCCACTGCCAGAAACTTCACCTATTCCTATACTCCAGAGACACAGTCTGATCCGTTGAGTTACTCCAGCTTTTTGTGTCTGTCTTTCTTTAATCTAAAGCCACTTGGTCCTTTATACGTTGGTGACATATTTTACAACATTTGTTCTGAATCCCCTTTGCACGTGTTTATGTTTTAAGCCCCCCAGACATGTAAAATGGTGTCAACTGACACGTGCACAAAAATAATTTGTACTCCCAGACCACTCCCAATGATCAATGTTGCTGCAAGACCTGATTCAGCATTATTTAAAGGGGACCAGTCATTCTTGCTCTGTCGTTAGAAACATAGAAACATAGAAAATATCTGCAGGCATAGGCCATTTGGCCCTTCACTCCAGCACTGCCATCCAATATGATCATCTAAAATCAGTACCGTGTTCCTGCTTTCTCCCCTTGATTTTGTCAGCCCGAAGAGTTTTATCGAACTTTCTCTTGAAAGCATCCAGTGAATTGGCCTCCACTGCCATCGGTGGCAGAGAATTCCACAGATTCACACCTGTCCGTGTGAAGAAGTTTTTCCTCATCTCAGTCCTACATGGCCTACCCCTTATTCGTTACTAAGCCTAAGTGGGCAACTTTCGCTTGGCAGGATCAGCTTCGTGATTTTGTTTACAGATCATTGTCACTATCAATCTCCCCATAACCCACCCTGCTGTTTGATGTTCTTCAGGTCTCTGTTTGCAAATCCCTATCGCACAGTACCAACCACCCCACCCCATTTCCTAAATACGTATTCAACCTGGCCTGAACCTTAAAACCCCAATCACACTCTCAGCCCTCTACTCCTCAGACAGGGTCCAACCCTCCTTACACCCCAGACCTCTGTCATCTGCAACCTATTTGCTTTCCTCTTCGAGCCCTGCAGTGCTGCTACAGGCAAAATAGGTGGCATAGAGTCACAGACTGATACAGTGCAGAAACAGGCCCTTTGGCCCAACTTGCCCACACTCGTCAACTTGTCCCAGCTACACTAGTCAGTTGAGGAGCAGTTGAGCAAGGCAGCGGTGTAACGATTTGTCAGCACCCATACATTTCCAGACATGTTGGCTCAAGGAGATCTGCATTGCCAACACATATGTGGCTGCAGGGTTGTTGTAAATGGAGTTTACTGCTCTGAATCATCTGTAGTGCGGTGCTCCCTGGAATATATCTGTGCTTCTTGATTTCCAACTTCCATCTTTCATGCTGCACTCAAAGGTTTTTAGTTTTTAGTTTAGAGATACAGCGTGGAAACAGGCCCTTTGGCCCACTGAATCCACATCGGCCAGTGATCCCCGCACATTAACACTATCGTACACACAGTAGGAACAATTTACATCTACACCAAGCCAATTAACCTACATACCTGTACGTCTTTGTAAGTCTGAACTGTATCAGGCCCCAGAGCTAAGCAAAGGTGGTCGCATCCTGGTGATCAGAGCATCGCTGTTCTGCCTCAGGCTGGGGATTGATTGAGAGCAGTGCATCGACATGGGAAACATGCAGGAGGGCAGGGTGTGTGGGTGGAAATATTACAATGTGTGGTGACCTGAAATATAACAGTGTTTATGGCAAATCAAATTCCTCATAAGTTGCAAAACATACTTGGCTAATAAAGTACTATTATGATTATGATTATGATTATAGAAGAGAGATAGAATTCTTGGCTGAGAATGCGATGCTACCACAACAACCTCTCACTCAACATCAGCAAAACCAAGGATCTAGTTGATGACTTCAGAAAAAGGAAGTTAGGTGACCTTGTGCCAGATTTCCTTGGTGGGTCAGCAGTGGAGAGGGTTAGTAGCTTCACATTCCTGGTCGTTCGTAGACATTCCTGGGTGACCCAGCACATGGATGTGATCACAAAGAAAGCATACAAATGCCTCTAACAGCATAGAAATGTACAGACACTTGGCGTGCCTGGTCGCATCTTGGCCTGGTGCTGCAACTCTAACACATGGGCTGCAGGGAGTAATGCCCCTGTCCCACTATAGATTCAGCCTGGTCCATCACAGGCACAGATCTCCCCATCCACATGAGTTGCTGCCTCAAGGAGGTGGCATCTATCTTCAAGGATCTCCCACATTCAGGCCATGCCTTCTTCATACTCCTACTAGCAAGCAGGAGGTACAGAAGCATAAAGTACCACACCAGCAACTTCAGGAATATCTACTTTCTCAAACTATTGTATTCTTGAACTGGCCTGCAGATCAATAATCCTAGCCGAGCAATGGAATACTACATACAGGCCACCTCTTTCACTACTGGGGACTTGCTTTCCAATTGTACTTTCACACTAATCTCTTGCTTTAGCACAGTACTTTTATTTTCATGCTTTTATGTAATATGTTAAAGTTTTGCTCTGTGTGTTGTCTTGTCAATGTGCCTTTGATGCTGCTCTAAGCAAAATGCTCGTTGTACATTTACCTCATCATACTTGTGACAATAAATGCTTGATTACACATTAATTAGCCGTTAATCATGCCTAAAGTCAATTAATCCAAGTAATTAAAAGCTTTAGAATGTTTTTGTTACTAGCTGTATAAGTAGCCTAGAAAATGATTGTGTGTGAGGTCTACAAATTGCAAATTGTTGGGAGATTTTGTATCAGATTTAAAATATTGTATTAAAATATTCTTACTTTTCTTTTTTCTTTCTTCATGTGTTCTTGAATTAATCCAATCTTTTTCGCTCATTATTTACAGTGCGGAAACAAGCCTTTCAGCCAACCGAGTCCGCACCGACCAGCGATCCCCACACATTAACACTACCACGCACAAACTAGGGACAATTTAGATTTATACTAAGTCAATTAACCTACAAACCTGTATGCCTTTGGAGTGTGGGAGGATTTTGAAGATCTCGGTGAAACCCCACGTGGTCACGGGGAGAACGTACAAACTCCGTAAAGACGGCACCTGTAGTCGGGATCGAACCCGGGTCTCTGGTGTTGCAAGCGCTGTAAGGCAGCAACTCTACCACTGTGCCCCTGTGGTTGGAGAATTGAGAGTATCTGATCAAAACACATGGGCAACACAACATTTTGGACAAGGAATTAATATTGAGAAAAATTGCATCAAGAAACTTCGCAAACTTGTGGAATTGATAATTAAACTTAAATAAGTAAAACTTGATGCAGTTTTTGTGGAGGGAAGGAAAGTCTGCTGTACATCAGGAACAGTGCATTATAGTGGTCTCCTTGCTAAAAACGGGATATGAAGGCAAAGAGGAAAATAAACCTGGGAATGGCACCAGATGTGGAAGGATACAAGGATCTGCAAATGAGTGAACAAACTATGCCTCGTTACTGTAGAAAGAGGTTTGACATAACCTGGTAGGCTAGGTGCTAATTAGGGCAGTCACGGTGATGCAGTGGTAGAGTTGCTGCCTTATAGCGAATGCAGCGCTGGAGACCCGGGTTCGATCCCGACTACGGGTGCTGTCCTTAAGGAGTTTGTTTTTCCCCGTGACCGTGTGGGTTTTCTCCAAGATCTTCGGTTTCCTCCCACATTCCAAATACTGACAGGTTTTGTAGGTTATTTGGATTGGTAAATGTAAAAATTGTCCCTAGTGTGGAGGATAGTGTTAATGTGCGGGGATCGCTGGTCGGCGCGGACCCGGTGGGCCGAAGGACCTGTTTCCGTGCTGTATCTCTAAACTAAACTAAAAAAAAGTGTTCCTATTGTAAGGAAGTGTAATAAAACTCTAATAATCTGCCAACTGCTTATTTGGAGGTTAGCAGTCCGAAAAAGGCCCTGAACCAAAATGTTGTCAGTCCATTCCCTAAACAGACGCTACCTGACCCGTTGAGTTCCTCCAGCACTTTGCGTTTTACTCACGATTCCAGCATCTGCAGAATCCTCTGCCTGTATTTGGAAATCCTAGCGGTTTGGCACTTGTGTGCTGATTCCTATGCTCCCTTTCACACACCAGACACCCTGGTTCCCACACTC
This sequence comes from Amblyraja radiata, assembly GCF_010909765.2. Lineage (NCBI taxonomy): Eukaryota > Metazoa > Chordata > Chondrichthyes > Rajiformes > Rajidae > Amblyraja > Amblyraja radiata. The sequence goes on from NC_045977.1 coordinate 3,114,303, forward strand.
TCTTTAACACATCAAACACTGGGTCCAACTCACAAAAGTTAAACCAGGGTAAGATTTACACAGCAAATAGCAGGGCCTGGAGAGTAATGTAGAGCAGAGAGACACAGGAATACAAGTACATAGTTCCCTGAGAGTATTAACACATGGGGTGATGAAGAAGGTATATGGCATGCTTGCCTTTCTAGACAATAGACAATAGGCGCAGGAGTAGGCCATTTGGCCCTTCGAGCCAGCACTGCCATTCAATGTGATCATGGCTGATCACCCCAATCAGTACCCCTTTCCTGCCTGCTCCCCATATCCCTTGACTCAGCTATTTTTAAGAGCCCTATCTAACTCTCTCTTGAATGCTAGATGGCTTGAAAGTTTATCGGACGTAGTATTGATTTCAATGGTTAGGATGTCACATGACAGCTGTACAAGTTGGTGAGACAGCGTCAGAAATATTTTATGCTGTCTGAGGTGGCCATGCAATCGGAAGGATGTGATTAAGCTGGAGAGAGTGAAGCAGAGATTCAAGAGGATAGTACAGGGAGCGGTGGGCTGGAGCTATACGGTGATACTGGATAGGCTGAGACTGACTTGCCAGAAGTGAGCTGCCAGAGGAAGTGGTAGCTTCATGTACAATATAACATTTAAAAGACATTTGGACAGGTTTACTGACAGGAATGTTTAGATGAACAGGGGCCTAAATAGAAGCAGCTCAGGAAGGCACTTTGGTCAACATGGATAAGTTGGGCCAAAGAGCCTGTTTCTATGTGACTTGAGTTTAAATGTATTATGCGAGATGAACGCAAATAGATTTTCCAATTGGCTACCAGTTTCACCAGTAAAGATAGTTCTACATGTCTGCCATCACTAACGCCTGTCTTCATGCGTCCAGGAAACCGTGATCTGGTGGAAAGAAGTTACACGATATTCCACGCAAACATGGTGTGCGCTGGTTGGCACTGCACATAACCATATAAAATCAATGTGCGATGAAGGAACTCACATCAGTAATGTGCAATAAAGACACTGCATTATGACACAGCTGGTAGAGCTGCTGCACAGCGTCAGAGATACAGGTTTGATCCTTTCTGTGTGGAGTTTGCACGTCCTACCTGTCACCATGTTCCAAACTCCTCTCACATCTAAAAGACACGTGGGTTTGTAGGTTAATTGGCCTCTTTAAACGACCTCTCGTGTGTAGGGAGTGGATGCAAAAGTGGGTTAACATAGAACTTTTATGAAGTTGATCAAAGGTTGGCATGGACTCAGTAGGCCGAAAGGCCTGTTTCCATGCTGTACCTCTAAACTAAACCAAACGGAAATAAACTAAATTAAAAGACACAAATTAGAAAAAGACACAAAGTGCTAGAGTAACTCAGCAGGTCAGGCAGCATCTGTGGAGAACATGAACATGTTTTAGGCCAGGACAATTCTCCAGCCTGATTGCGTTGGGTGGGGGGAGGGGTGGGCTGGACAAAGCATGGCAAAGATAGGTGGATAGAGAGGTTGGGGAGACTTTTGATTAGGGGGATGGTTGGACAAAGTTTAAGGGATGAAAAGACAAAAAGTGTGAGATAAGGATAGAACAAATGTGAATTGTGAAGCCGGAGGAAGGAATCTAGGTGGAAGGGATGGACACTTGGAAATGCTTTACATGTTCAATAGCACCAAGCAGCTACCTCAGTTCAGAAGCACACTGGTCAAGAATAGGACATAGACCTTTGCTAAATTGCTCTTGAAAATGGAAAGCACATTACTCTCTCGAAGTCAAATGATTCCCAGAGATGAATCAAACTGCATGCACTCAAGGCAAATAGAGGTGATTCAGTCAATGAACAAATTGAATATTACTTGACTAGAGGCAGACAATTCCACTGAGACCAAAGGAGATTAATGGTCAACATTGACCTTTGTTGTCATGGAACTAGTGTCTTATTCAGACACATAGAAACCTTATGAAAAACAGGGGACACAAGGGTTTCAAGGGTTACAATGAACTCACTTGATGCAAAAACACCCATACATTTTGAACAATAGTAATAATAATAATAATTAACGTTTCAGGTCGAGACCATTCTTCAGAAAGTTCTCGACCGAAACGTCACCTATTTCCTTTGTTTCATAGATGCTGCCTCACCCGCTGAGTTTCTCCAGCATTTTTGTCTACCTTTGATTTTCCAGCATCTGCAGTTCCTTCTTAAACATAATAATAATTAAAATGTTTGGAGGCATTCATTAATGATTCTATACAGTATATGTCACATTAGTTTAATAGTGGATAGTGCCAGGGTGAATATTCAATAAAATGAAAGATTTATAGCGAGAGCAATATGGTGTGGGTAACAATAGAAAATGGACATTTCTGACAAGAGAAAAATTGTCTTACAGACAGATCTCAGGAACAGAACACTTATGTAACCCAGGAACATCCTGTAGAAAGGTTAACAGTGTAAAGCTTTCCCCGCAAAGTGAATGCAGTTTCAATGTCCATGTTTGCACTATGTATTGAAGCTTCATGTGCTTCTATCAAACAGGTCATTTTAAATTTTCTAATCGGTCAAGCACAATTTCCAATGCAAATTAAACAAACCTACTGAGTCTGCTCTGGGAGGGAATCTGTTAGATACCAACAGGATGCTCCCTCAGTGAGAACATTGTTGGAGACAGTGAACAACAAGATGTGTTGTACATCAGAATACAAAGAGCAGGGGTCAGCTATCCGACCTGTCAGCCTGTTCTCATTGAATTCAATAAAGATCTTGGCAAATCTTCTACCACTATCTTTCCTTTCCTGATTCATATATTTAGAAGATAGACACAAACTGCTGGATTGACTCAGCGGGACAGACAGCATCTCTTGAGAAAAGGAATGGGTGACGTTTTGGGTCGAGACCTATATTTATCCTTCATCGGACCTATATTTAGAACTTCTTTAACTACACCATATCTGAGGAAGGATGTGCAGGCTCTGGAGAGGGTCAAGAGGAGGTTTACAGGAATAATCCCAGGAATGAGTGGGTTAACATATGATGAGCGTTTGACAGCAATGGGCCTGTACTCACTGGAGTTTAGAAGGATGAGGGGGACCTCATTGAAATGTACAGAATAGTGAAAGGCTTGGATAGAGTGGATGTGGAGTGAATTTTCCACTAGTGGGAGAGCCTAGGACTAGAGGTCATAGCCACAGAATTAAAGGATGTTCATTTAGGATGGCGATGAGGAGGGATTTATTTGGCCAGAGGGTGGTGAATCTGTGTATTTTTTTTTGCCACAGAAGGCTGTGGAGGCTGTCAGTGGATATTTTTAAGGCTGAGATAGATAGATTCTTGATTAGTATGGGTGTCAGAGGTTATGGGGAGAAGGCAGGAGAATGGGGTTAGGAGGGAGAGATAGATCAGCCATGATTGAGTGGCAGAGTAGACTTGATGGGCCAAATGGCCTAATTCTACGCCTATCACTTATGATCTTATGTTCTTCAAAAATCTATCATTTCAAATGTTGGTATATTTCAAAACAGAGCACCCAGAGCACTCCAGGCCAGAGAATTATTTGTATCCACGAGTGAAATGTTCCTTCATTTCAGTCCTACAAGGTAAGATTATATACTACATTTCTGATTCCCAGGTGTAGGTTGTCCAAACTGAAGACACAACTTCTCATGATTCCAGCCTGCCCATCCCAAGTTCAGTCTTGATGAGATCGTTCCTCATTCATCTCAACGTCTGAGCCTTTCGGCCCAAAGATCTCACACCTGAGGACAAACACTTCCTTCTGCCAATCTCATGATTTCATGATGACAAATGTGTTCTGCTTTTCTTGAAGGGCCAACAAAAGAAGGTGGATGGTAAATTTTAATATTAATTGTAACAGAATTTGCATCTTAGTCGAATGCACTGGATTTGAATGAAATACTGGGTATGAACCAAAGTGAAATTTTCTCTCAAATGTAATTAAAATTTGTCATTGACATGCTGCCAAATGTGCATTGTATCTCAAGTATAGTCTCTCAAAAGCCATGCAGCAAACTTTTATTGTTTTGCTAATGCAGTAATAAAAATCAAGACTCTTTTTGTCATCCAAGCCCACTAACTCACCTTGTCAAAATCCACAAACGGGACTGCCCAGGCAAAACTCACAGAACTAATTTCCAAATAACTTGATTCCATCGTATCCAGCCTTGTCCAGTTTCTTCTGACCTACACCCGAGACACCTCACATCCCTTCAGCTATTCAATAACTTGTCCAGTCCCTTTACACCTCCATCCCCCACCAGGAAGGTCAGAAAGCCCTCCGATTCTCCTTGCACAGGAACCTAACCAATTTTCCTCTTCAGAATTAAAGGACCCTCTTTTAGAAAGGTGAGGAGGAACTTCTTTAGTCAGAGGGTAGTTAATCTGTGGAACTCATTGCCACAGAGGGCAGTGGAGGCCAAGTCAGTGCTTATTTTTAAGGCAGAGATAGACAACTTCTTGATTTGAATGGGTGTCAAGGGTTATGGGGAGAAGGCAGGAAAATGGGATTAGGAGTCAGAGATCAGCCATGATTGAATGGCAGACTGGACTTGATGGGCCGAATGGCCTAATTCTACTCCTAGAACTTGTGAACCTGTACTAACATTCTCCTCTGCCTGGCAGAACTTGTCCTCACCCTCAACAACTTCTCCTTTGACTCCTCTCACTTTTTCCAATTTACAGGTATAGCCATTTCATGGATTACAGTTGGTTTCACCTTTCCCTGGCAAAGATGCTAAACCCGAGTCTCAATTTCCCCATCTCCATTACACCTATTTCCAATAGCAGGCTTTCCATTCCAGGTTATCTGGGATGTTGCACATGTTAATGCCTTCATCAATTCTATAAATCGTGCAATGCATATCCCAAATATGTGCACTTAAGGCAGGAGTCGGCAACCTATGGCCCCCGGGCCGAATCTGGCCCATCACCCAAAATCATCCAGCCCACAGGCATGTATTTGTTTCCTCAATCATTCGGCGCACAGACGTTCGTCATCTCCGGTACCTGGTATGTTTAAGAAAGAACTGCAGATGCTGGAAAAATCGATGGTAGAAAAATATGCTGGAGTGAGTTTCTCCAGCATTTTTTTCTACCTCCGGTACCTGGAAGGTGATTTGTCTGTACTGCACCCTGCGCAAACCCGCCGGCACGGCCGCCCGTGCACCTTCTGTGTCTAGGCTTCACTGTCGGGATCGGGGTTGTCAGTGGGCCGGGGACGAGTGAGTGTGATATTTGAGCTCAGTGCTCCGGGTGCCGTCCTCCAAGGGGTTGGATCCATGTGTACACGTGATAGATGTGGCCCGCCAGCCGCTCACAGACATATGTCCTGGGCCCTTGGTAGAAAAGGTTGCCGACCCCTGATTAAAGGGCCTGTCCCACGAGCATGCGACTGCATGCGGCAAGCGCGACCTAACGTGGTCGCTTGAGCCGTACGGCCTCGCGGGGCCAGTCCCACTTCGATCGCCGGAGCCGTATGCAGTTGTGCGGAGCTGGTCCCAACATCGCGCTGGGCTACGACAAACTGACACTGTCCAAAAATTCCACGTGACAACGGGCCGGCCCGCAGCCGCATTGAGGCCGTACGCACCTCCTCGACGAGCGTGCACAGCGTCTCGACACCGTACACAGCGTCTTGACACCTTACGCAGCGTCTTGATGGTGTACGCCTTCGCTCAAACTTCGTCAACTCATACGGGATCACTCGACCTCCACGCGGCCCCCGCTTCCGGTTTGGTCACGCTTGCCGCAGGCAGGCGCATGCTCGTGGAAAGGCCCTTAAGGCATAAGCATCTAAGCAGCAGAGCTCTGAATGGATGCACTATATCTATAATATATACTGAGGCAATTATAAAGAAACTTACCACTAAACTTTGCATGTACTGGTACTGAAATCATTGTACTTGCATGTAATCTTTCTGGTGAATATTCATAAATGAATAAGATTACACAGGTAGAAAATTACTGTAATTGAAAATACATAATAGATTGAAGTATGAAACCTGATTAAGCCATTTGCACTCAAAGTACAATCTCAGACTTACAGAACTGTGAGGTCTCAACGCTATTATATGAGGCTGAGTCCTTTATTCTCAATGCAAGACCTTAATGTCTATGTTAACTAATGGTAGTTTTCTTCACATTTATAAATTACTATAAAAGCCTTGATGTCAAAATTCATGAATAATTTTAGAATCAAGGATAACAGTCAGTTTAGTTTAGAGTTTAATGGATGACATTTAAATTAAACTAAATTACCAAAGCTCTTGATTTAATTTAAATTGAGCTGGAATTTGTTTCACTGAAGAATCAAGGCTGTGCGATGTTAAATTACTTTTAAATTTTTAAATCTGATGATTTCAAAGCATTTTATAATGCAATTTAGAGATGGATTGTAAAATAGATCACAAGCGATGGCTCTCAATGTTTTGAACTGAGTTTCAGACAAACATACAGATTCAGATATCCATTAACTAATTCAAATTATTGCAATTTGCTAATGTTTAATTGATGTTTTAATAGCATGGATAATTTGTGCTGGAACATCGCAAAGGATGGATTATGAAGACTTGCTTTGCTATTCAATTAGATCGTGTCAAACAAGCAACGAAGGAGCTGATGGGAATGATCAATATTTCTGCTCTTGAAACTGCAGCATCTTCAATGCTCTGACAGTATGTTACAGCTGACACGAATGTGAAAGACAATGGAAGATAGACACAAAATGCTGGAGTAACTCAATGGGACAGGCAGCATCTCTGGATAGAAGGAATGGGTCGAGACCCTTCTTCAGACTGAGAGTCAGGGGTGAGGGAGACACAGAGATTAGGAAGGGTAAGGTAACAACATGAGACATCAAAGGAGATGCAAAAGAGCGCAAATTGGAGGAACAGCCCCTCATATTTCTCTTGGGCAGCTAACACCCCAGCGGTATGAATATTGACTTATCTAACTTCAACTAACCCTTGCTTTCCCTCTCCATCCCTCCCCTTTCCTAGTTCTCCGACCAGACTGACTGCCCCCCTGATTCCATTTCAGCTCTATATGCTTCATTGACACAATGATTCATTGTGACACACAATAGTATAGTGCGGTGGCGCGACTCACTGTTGCAGCGGCCCCCTACAGCCTGTCTGTCTTTTTTTATTTTTTGGTCTAGTTAAATGTAGTTGTCGTGTTTTTTTTCACACTGTTTTTAAAACTGTGTATATGGGGGGGGGGGGGGGGGGGGGAGGGGGGAACTTAAAAACATCTCTTCCCTGCACGGGAGACCCGACCTTTTCCCTGTCGGGTCTCCGTTGTCGTTGGGGCCTAGCACTGGGGAGCGGCCTCCAACCGGGATGACCTGGGGGCTCCAGTTGCGGAGCCTGCGGAGCTGCGGACCACTCACCATCGTGGGGCTGGCCGGCCTCGGTACGTGGGGAGCGGTGGTGGTTCGCTGCTGTGGCCCAACTCCGGAGCTCCAGCTGCAGGACGGTGGACTGTGACATCGGGAGCTCGCGGGTGCCTGGTGGAGAGCGCTTTCCAGAGCTCCTGCAACGCAACTTCTCCAGCCCGTGTCGCGGGGTTGGAACGACCCGGAGTGGGGCCGTACATCGCCCATGGTGGCTTTAATGGCCGCGGGATATTCCGGCACCCGCCGGGGGCTCCAACATTGTGACTTTTGGGTCTGGAGCGGGGCCGTACATCGCCCAGCGCGGCCTTAAATGGCCGTGGGACTTACCATCGCCCGCCTGGGGCTTCGACATCAGGAGAGAAATGGTGCAGGGGAGAGAAAAGACTTTGCCTTCCATCACAGTGAGGAGGAGATTCACTGTGATGGATGTTTGTGTAAATTGAATTGTTTGTGTGTCGTGTAGGAATTGTTTTGTTTATATGGCTGTGGAAACGGAGTTTCGTTTGAGCCTCTCTGAGGTTGCTAACAATGATCTATTCTACATTTTCCTTTAACTGCATCTCTTTTGATGTCTCATTTTCACACCTTACTCTTCCTTATATCAGTGTCTCCCACTCCCCTGACTCAGTCCGAAGAAGGGTCTCGACCCGAAACATCACCCATTCCTTCTATCCAGAGATGCTGCCTATCCCGCTGACTTACTCCAGCATTTTGTGTCGACCTCCGGACTTAAGAACAGTTTCTTCCGCACTGCTATCGAACACTTCAACATGGTGAATGATGGTAAATTAAAATGTAACAGCCTTCTTAATGATACATATATGTCGTATAATCACCATTTACAACTACCAGTGGAAGGCATGTGATAACGTATACAAATTAATCTATAAAAACAAAATAAGGGTCCTGACCTGAAACATCACTTATCCATGTTCTCCACAGATGCTGCCTAAATGGATGAGTTACTCTTGCACTTTGTGCCTTTTTTTGTATTGGGTGAGGAGCTTTTCTATGAGTAGAGAAGAGGTGTGGTCATCCAGAAGCAGAGCTAGTAAGTCATCAAATAAATTAAAGGTGACTTGGATGCTGGTCCTTGCATTACCAAATAATCTACATTTTACTTCAGCTTCTTGGGTGAATTTTGCATTTACCGTGACAAGTAATGGAAATGTCAGATGCTTTTCCAGTTTTGTAACAACGTTTGCAGTACTCTGAATCTCTGATATCAAGATGGTCAACAACTTCTCAAAGAGATAGTCATTACTGGGATGTGGATGAAATGTAGGATGATGGGTTTACGGGAGTGGGTGGCCAGGGTCTGACAACTGTTCAACCATGACAGCAAATGATATGTTGGAGGCCTGTCATCAGCAATCGGATTGGGGGCCTGTGACGTGTGGTTGATGATGTCAGATAGACACAAAAACCTGGAGATACACAGCCTGTCAGACAGCATCTCTGGAGAAAAGGAATAAGTGATTTTTCGAGTCGAGACCCTGCTTCAGACTTCATCTGCTTCAGGGTACACAAAAAAGCTGGAGAAACTCAGCGGGTGCAGCAGCATCTATGGAGCGAAGGAAATAGGCAACGTTTCGGGCCGAAACCCTTCTTTCATCTGCTTCAGGTCTGCTGTCTGACTTTTGTTCGCTAATTGGGAAGACCATGTGGGAGTTAGGTTAGATTATGGGAACCTGGTTATGTGACAATTCAAGGCTGGTGGAGTTCAGTTAATTGGAATTGTATAATTGATCATAAGGGCATAAGTGATACGAGCAGAATTAGGCCATTCAGCCCATCAAGTCTGCTCCGCCATTCAATCATGGCTGATCTATCTCTCCCTCCTAACTCCATTCTCCTGCCTTCTCCCCATAACTCCTGACACCCATACTAATCAAGAATCTATCTATCTCTGCCTTAAAAATATCCATGACTTGGCCTCCACAGCCAACTGTGGCAATGAATTCCATAGATTCACCATCCTCTGACTAAAGAAATTCCTTCTTATCTAGTTTTTAAAGATACATCCTTTAATTCTGAGGCTATGGCCTCTGGTCCTAGATTCTCCCACTAGTGGCACCATCCTCTCCATATCCACTCTATTCAAGCCTTTCACTATTCGGTACGTTTTAATAAGGTCCAGTGAGTACAGGCCCAGTGCTGTCAAACGCTCATCATATGTTAATCCACTCATTCCCGTTAAACTCCTGTCCCACGGTACGAGTTCATTCCAAGAGCTCTCCCGAGTTAGCCCTGATTCGAACTCGGAGATTTACGGTAATGGCCACTTGTCAATACTCGGGGCTCTCGTGGACATTTTTCAACATGTTGAAAAATCTTCATGAGTCTTCCCGTGCTTACCTGCCGTTAGCGAGTCTTCCCGAGTACCTGCCGTTAGCGCTAAGAGACGTCCCTGAGCTCCGACATACCCGTTACGTTCATTCTCCGTGCTTACCACGAGTTAGTTGTTTTTTAAACTCGGTAGAGCTCTTGGAATGAACTCGTACCGTGGGGCACGGCTTTTAACCTCTTCTAGACCCTCTCCAGAGCCAGCACATCCTTCCTCAGATATGATGCCCAGAATTGCCTGCAGTACTCCAAATGCAGCCTAATCAGCACCTTCTGGAGCCTCAGCATTACATCTGTTTTTGCATTCCCGCCATCTTGAAATAAATCTGTTTGCCTTCTTTACTACCGATGCAACTTGCAAATTAACTTTTTTGAGAATCCTGTCCCTTTGCACCTCCAATTTCTTGATTCTCTCCTGACTTAGAAAATAGTCCCCACTATTCTGCTTCCTGAGCAGTGGGGTATTGGCAATTTTCCCAATCATCTGGGACCTTTCCTGTCTCTAGTGATTCTTGAAATATCACTGTCAATGCCTCCACAATCTCTAAAGCCACCTCTTTCAGAACCCTAGGTTTGATCATTAATTATCCTTCAGCATAATTGATGGATGCGGAGTGGGGCATGGGTCAGGTGAAAGATGGTGGGGGTTTGGGTGAGGAACCTTTCCATGTGTAGGGAAGAAGGCCGATGAACCTGAAGCAGGTGGTAAGTAAATAAAATGAGACTTGGATGCAGCAGGCTCCCAGGCTTTGGCAAGGTCCTGCTAAGTGAAGATGATGTAGTTTGCATTGTTGGAGAGCAAACAGTGGTACAACAAACTACTTAGTTTAAGCGGGTCTAATGCAGGGGTATATCAGAGCAGAGAGAGTCATGTTCCCCATCAATACTCCAAACTTGGAGGATAAGAAGTCATTAAGCCAATATTCAACGTGGAAATTGGCATAAATTCATAAGTTCGAGGAGCAGAATAAGGCCATTTGGTCCATCAAGTCCACTTCACCATTCAATCATGGCTGATCTATCTCTCCCTCTCAACCCTGACACCCATTCTAATCAAGAATCTATTTATCTCTGCCTTAAAAACATCTATTGACTTGGCCTCCACAGCTTCCTGTGGCAATGAATTCCACAGATTCACCACCCTCTGACTAAATAAATTCAATTTCCAAACACATCCAAACATTTCCGACAGGAATGCCCAATGGGATTTCAGCAGTGGCTCAACTTTGCACCAGAAACATCCCTTTTTATAATCACAGTCGTATGTGACCAAATTTCTAGTTATTTGTGAATGACACACAGAGGGCTGAAGTGGTTGTAATTAATGCACTGAAAAAGTATTGACCACTCCTGCCAGATACTTAGTAACTTTAATGTTGCTGGTGGAATTAATGCTTGAACTAATTGAATAAAAAAGTACATCTTAATAACCTATTCTTTGTGGAGGTTTAGCACAAATTGCTCTTGCTATTAATGGTTTAGTACTACTTTAGGAAAATTCTGTAATTTGAACTGGTCAATTGGAAATCCGAAATATCTGATTCAATGACAGTTCATAACATTGATTCAATTCACATTTAAAACTTACCATGAGGCAGAGCAGGAGAGTTGCTGCCTTACAGCGCCGAAGACCTGGGTTCGATCTTGACTACTAATTGGCATCTATAAATTGTCCCTAGTGTGTAGAATAGTATTAGTATCGCTGAGGGGACGTTGTGGTCTCAGTGGGCCAAAGGGCCTGTTTCTATGCTGTAGCAATGCATCATCGCACCCACCGTGTTTGTCGTCTTCATTGCTGCAATACCTCACCTCATTGGTGAAGAGCTGCCACAGGGGATCCCAATCCTCTACAGAACTGACGGTGGGCTCTTGAACCGTAATAGGTTGAAGGCCAAGAGCAAAGTCAGTAACACCGCCATCATGTAGCTTCAGTACGCGGATGACTGCGCCATTGCAGCACACTCTGCAGAAGACCTCCAGGGTATCCTGAATGCCTTTGCCAAGGCATACAGAGCCATGAGCCTAGCCTTAAATATCAAGAAGACCCAGGTCCTACATCAACCTGCACTCAACCAGCCGTCTACCCAGCCCACTATAAAAGTGGACGACACCACTCGTGAAAACGTTGACCACTTCCCCTACCTTGGCAGCATTCTTACCTCAAAAGCTGACATCGACTCTGAGGTCAACCATCACCTGAGTTGTGCCAGCGGAGCCTACGCCAGACCCAGGAAAAGAGTCTTTGAAGACCGAGACCTAAAGGCTCAAACAAAACTGCTGGTCTACAGAGCCTCCCTGTTGTATGGAGCCGAGTCATGGACCACCGACAGCAGGCACCTGAGAGCCCTGGAACAATATCATCAAAGATCCTTACGAAAGATTCTGAGGATCAGTTGGGTGGACAAACGCACCAACATCAGCGTTTTGGAGGAAGCCAACATGACAGCATCGCCACCAGAATAATGCAACACCAACTTCGATGGACTGGCCATGTCATCCGCATGTCTAACACACGTAATACAAAAGAAAGAAATAACTCATAACTTTTTGTTCTTACTAACTGTTTCTACCGTCTGGTGTCTCATGAACATGGACGTGAACGTGATCGTGAGCGTGAACGTTAATGTGGTAAAAACTGTTGTCCTCACCATCCCTCGAGGCAAACTAAAACTCCCAATCTATGAGTCTGCGCTAGCCTCCTCAGATGTAGACATGCCCATCTACGTATATAATCCCACCCACTGACATACAAAAAGATAAAAACTAGACATGGCTATAATATACTAACTTAAGCAGAAATGGCTCCTACACGCAGGTTTGAGAAAATGTGAGTCACAGGGACAAAGTCGAGTAAACCAGGACCACCATGTGGTCAAGACTGGACTACTGGAAGAAGCCCTGGTCAGCCATAACCCCTACCTAAGGCTAAGACTGAGTGACCAGGCCAAACATGAGACACCAGCACCTCTTCCTGCCAATGGACAATGAGGGATTGCATCCACACATAGAGGCAAAGATTGGGTCGCCAGGATAATCCAGAGACCGCCGGTGCCGCCTGTTCAAACACAAAGCTGAGCCGTCAGGATAAACCTCAGATTGCCAGAGCCTCATCTTGTGGCAAGGATGAATTGCAGGGAGAAGCCTGGGATCATCATGCTTCCTCCTTCGAAGCCAGGACTGATCGACTGGGACACCCCTGAGATCAACCAGTGTCATGGCACAGGCACTCTGACGGCAAGAGACAGCGCTCCCATATGGTCTTGGACTTACTCTCTATTGTAAATAAATATATATGTGAGCACCCTTACTGCGAGTGTCAGTGCGGTCACTACTGAACCCAGTGTTATCTCTGACACCATTGAATACAATGGACTTTCAACTGTAATATCTTTCCACAGAAGGCTGTGGACGCCACGTCAATGCAGGGATAGATAGATTCGTGATTAGTGCAGGTGTCAGGGGTATGGGGAGAAGGCAGGAGAATGGGGTTAGGAGGCAGAGATAAATCAGCCATGATTGAATGCCGGAGTAGACTTGATGGGCCGAATGGCCTAATTCTGCTCCTATTACTTATGACCTCATGACCTTTCCGATTGGACAGAGGATAATAAGAGCTGAGATGTTAACCCTTCACCATCCTCACATATGCTGCATGTCACTGCTAAATGTTCCTAATGATTTCTGCTTTTATTCACGTGTCCAAGTTCATATCGTTTTGTTGCTGAATACATTGGATAGTTTGGTGAATTGGAACATTGTCCTTTTGTCTCAAAGTTATTTATTTGAGAAGTTGAGTCCTCAGTGATTTCTGGTGAGCTTGGGAGAATGGCTTGTAGAGTATTGGGATGAGTCCCAGTATTGTCACTGGGGTGAGTGAGTGACAATGATGACCATGCCCCACCACCACAACTCTTAGATCTGGAATAGCTCACATATTGGAAGGATGGAAGATGGTCAACTCTGGAATTCTGTAAATGTGTGGAAGGGGTTGGTGATGGAATGATTCTGCCAAAGGATGATAAGCTTTTGTGAGACTCTTTATTATTTATCTGGTAGCATTGGTCCTCCTCACATAAGCTCATTAGTCATATGTGCAGAATTAGGCCATTTGGCCCATCGGGTCTACTCCAGGCCGGCACAGTGGCACAGTGGTAGAGTTGCTGCCTTACAGTGCTTGAAGCGCCAGAGACCCGGGTTCGATCCCGACTACGGGTGCTGTCTGTACGGAGTTTGTACGGTCTCCCCGTGACCGTGTGGGTTTCTCCGAGATTGTCAGTTTCTTCTCACACTCCAAAGACGTACATGTTTATAGGTTAATTGGCTTGATAAAAGTGTAAATTGTCCCTAGTGTGTGTAGGGTAGTGTTAATGTGTGGGGATCATTGGTCGGTGCGGACTTGGTGGGCCGAAATGCCTGTTCCACGCTGTATCTCTAATCTAATCCAGCATTCAATCATGGCTGATCTATCTTTCCCTCTCAACCACATTCTGCCGCATCCTCCTCGTAACCTTTGATCTAATCAAGAGTCTGTCATTCTCCGCTTTAAAAGATATCCAAAGACTTGGCCTCCTCAGAGCCACGAATTCCATAGGTTCTCCTCCCTTGTCTTTGCCACTCTGCTGTGATTTCTTTAAGGACTGTTGAGTAAAATGCTCCACCCTAGGTTCAGAACAAACACTCCAACCACCGGAATTGTGATACCTCTAAATTGTTTTGGGATTCCCATTAATGTCAGTGGATTTACAGTGCAAAGCTGGGATGTGGCAGATACTGGGTGGTGAGCATTGTACTGGGATTATCAATAACAGTAATTATCCATTCTTGTCAAGCAATAGCAAGTACTCAGCAACTACTGACCATGCAGAAACAATTATCTGTCTGACTGAACAGCAACACAAATCACTCCTCAATTTGAAAATCTCAGTTGGCCTGATCTGTCAGAATCTTCAATATCGTAGAATAATCCAACTCCCTCAACCACCACAAGCCACCAGGAATAGTTTCCTAGAATGCACAGGCTTTGAAATAGAACCTTTTCCACGTGTTAACATGTATTTTTGTTGCAGGTCCAGCAATGGAGAGTCATACAGCATGGAAGCATGCCCTTTGGCCCAATTTGCCCGTGCCAACTAAGATGTACTATCTACACTAATCCCGTCAGCCCACGTTTGCCCCATATCCCTCTAAACCTTTCCTATCCATGTGCCTGTCCAAATGGCTTTCAAATGTTGTATAGTACCTTACAAGTTATAGGAGTAAAATTAGGTCATTTGGCCCATCGAGTCTACTCTGCCATTTAATCATGGCTGATCTCCGCCTCCTAATCCCGTTTTCCTGCCTTCTCCCCATAACCCTTGATGCCCATTCTAATCAAGAATATGTCTAGTTCCTCAGATGAACTGCCCTCTGACTAAAGAAGTTCATCCTCTCCTTTCTAAAAGAGCACCCTTTAATTCTGTGGCTATGACCTCTGGTCCTAGACTCTCCCACCAGTGGAAACATCCTTTCCACATCCACTCTATCTATGCCTTTCATTATTCTGTAGGTTTCAATGAGGTCCCTCCTCAACCTTCTAAACTCCAGCGAGTCGAGACCCGGTGCTGTCAAACGCGTGGGTACCTACCTCAACGACCACGTCTGGGATCTTGTTCCATACTCCCACCATGTTTGGTGTGAAAAAATTGCCCCGCTAGGTCCAAATAATTTTTTCCCTCTCACCTTAAACCTATTTTCTCTGGTTCTTGTCTCCCCGACTCTGGGTAAAAGACTCTGTGCATCTAACCTATTTATTCTTCCTCTTGATCTTATATGCCTCTATTAGTTCCTGCACTCCAAAGAAGAAAGTGCTAGCCTGCCTATCGCTCAGGCCCTCAAGCTCTGGCAACATCCTCGTAAATCTTTTCCCATTAAACATCATCTTTCCTATAGCAGGGTGACCAAAACTGAACACAACACACTAAATGTGGTCTCACCAATGTCTCGGACAACTGTAACGTAACATCACAACTTCTATACTCAAAAATCTGACCGATGAAGGCCAATGTGCTGAAAGCCCTCTTGACCACCCTGTCTACTTGTGACACCACTTTTCAGGAATTATGCAACTGAACGACTAGATCCCCCTGCTCCACAACATACCCCACAGCTTTTCCATTCTCTATGAAGATCCTGCCCTAGTTTGACTCCTGTAGTAGCGCCCCCCTCCCTCGGAGGCCACTCTGATCCTTGTCACTGGCTGACTGGCCAGGGAAGGCCAATCCTCAGCAACATTGATAACAGCTAGATAACAATTAGCTGAGATAGTCTGGCCAGTTGAACCTTGTACGCCTACTTCCTATGCAACCTAGGCATTCTATCCAGCGGAGAGAGTGAAAAAGAGAGAAAGTGAGAAAGAGAGAAAGAAAGAAAGAAAGAAAGAGAAAGAAAGAGAAAAGGAGAAAGAGAAAAGGAGAGAAAGAGAGAAAAGGAGAGAGAACGAGAAAAGGGGAGAAGGAGAGAAAGAAGCAAGACAGGAAGGAATATAGAGTGGGCTGCCTCACTGCTAGCTCTGCTCCCTGTTGCAGGTTCAAGGAAGTCTGAGGCACTGGGGCAATCGTGAGCCCACCAGCACCGCCGTGCGGTCTAGACTGGACTGCCTGGTAGAAGCCCTAGACGGACAGTGCCTCTACCTGAGGCAAAGACTGAGTGGCCAGTGTGGTCACTCTTTGTTTCAGTGCGAGGTAATTTAGTTTGTCCCCTCATGCTTCCATAACGTTCATTGCTCCTGCTGCCTAGCTCCTAACTGGAATTCCTTCCTTGACTCTCTTAACCTTGACATATTCGCTAAATATATAGCGGTGCTGAGACTACATGGTGTATTCTAATTTTGAAATTCAGTTCCATCAAAGTTGATAATTTCCTTACTTTAATTTACAATAATATCCATACCTGTGTTTAAGAGCCAATATTAATGTTGACAATCCTTTATTCTCCATTCTATATTAATAAAAGTCTGATCTTGACCACTTCCTGTTGTTTTGTATATTGATTTTAGAGAAAACGCTGCCACCCCAAAGAGGATTTTTCCCATCGATGAAAAATAAAAGAGTTATTAGTGTTTTAAAAATGTTGAGATTCTTTCTCCTGAAGGCCACGCCCCTTCCAGAGGGAATATAAAACCAGGAAGTGTTGAGTGCCTCAGTCAGTCTCTGCAAGATGGGGGAAGTGAGAGGGTCACGTCTCTCAGTCTGAGCTGTTAATAACACTGAACACATGTTCACTAAACTGTGAGTGGTTTTACTGACCTGTCAGTGCCTTTAATGTGGTTTTAAAATATAGTTTGGAAATGCTAAAGCTGTGTTGCCTTTGGTTTGGAAATGCTAAAGCTGTGTTCCCTTTGGTTTGGAAATGCTAAAGCTGTGTTCCCTTTGGTTTGGAAATGCTAAAGCTGTGTTGCCTTTGGTTTGGAAATGCTAAAGCTGTGTTGCCTTTGGTTTGGAAATGCTAAAGCTGTGTTGCCTAATTAAAGTTGCCTTGCCTAAATAAAGTAGCCTTGCCTAATTAAAGTTGCCTTGCCTAATTAAAGTTGCCTTGCCTAATTAAAGTTGCCATGCCTTACTAAAGTTGCCGTGCCTAATTAAAGTTGCCTTGCCTTCTATATAATTAAAAGTCTAATCTTGACCACTTCCTGTTTGCACTTTATTTTGATTTTAGAACAAATGCTATCGCATACGGCTGTGATTTTTGGCCATCTTACTCAGAGTCCCCCTCCGCTCATCAGGTGCTGAGGTTTTCCCATCGATGAAAAATAAAAGAATTATTAGTGTTTAAAAAATGTTGAGGTTCTGTCAATCACGCAATGCAGGCCACGCCCCTTCTGGTGGGAGGGGGGAGGGACTAAAAACGTGTGGGTGTGGCTCAGTCTCTGCAAGATGGAGGAGGGAGAGGTCACGACTCGCTGTCTTAAGTGTCCTTGCACCCTGCTTGAAATGGTATGAAACTGCACTTGAATTTGGTGGCCTTGCACCTTGCTTGAAGTGGTAAGAAACTGCACTTGAATTTGGTGGACTTGCACCCTGCTTGAAATGGAATTTCAAAGAATAGCCGTGAGTCAACTGCCAGCCCACCAGCCGTGAATAAGTGAGCTGCCAGCACAACAGGCTTGAGTGAATGATCCACCAGCCCAAGAATCCATTTGTCCCACAATGTCCATACTAGCCCTCTGGAAACCAGTCCCTTCATCCCACAACACCTATACTAGCGCTCCAGAAAGCCCCTCCTGCCCCCCCCCTCCCCCCACTGGCCACCAATATTGGAATTGGTGGAGAGGTGAAATATTGCTTTGGGGGACCAGCCCTCCCATGTGATGCTGGGACCCAACAGGTCTCCATTGAAAGCTCCATTGAGTTAGAGTCACACTAGCAATATGTCTGGGCTTTCAACAAACACATTTATTGAACTGATTGGATTGTCCCTTTAAATACTGAAATTGGAACCATTTCATGTGAGTTGTAATCACACCTACTGTCTTCTCCTTGGATTGTCACCTTGTCGTGGTGGGGAAGCTTGTGTGGTACTAAGATCCTGAGAGCGATGCCGTTTGGAGCTATGCTCCTGGTAGGGCCACCCATGGCGGTAAGGTTGAGGGGGAGGTCTCTGACAAAGCAATCCAACCACGATCTCAACGGTGGAACAGGCGGAGGATGATGGCTGACTTTAGTGGAGCGTCACAACGGCTGGGAAGGTGGATGAAGGCTGCAGCAGGAAAGGGTCTCCGGTCGTCTTGCACTCCATGCCACTGGATCCTGACCCAGATCTGTCAAGAACTGTGGGGTGGCTGCCTGTGCACCAGTCTCCCCACGTTAAACAAAGTCACGCACAGGCATCCTCCATGACAGGACAGTCATACTCGTTTCGAGTGACTGCCGATGATGAATCACACCTACTGAATGGGGAACATAAGTAAAAAACTAGGCCATATTCTCACATAATCTTAATACTACATCCTCATTCCTGGGATCATTCTCGTAAACTTTTTCTGCACCCTCTCCAGAGCCAGAACATCTCTCCTCAGATATGGGGCCCTAATTGATTTCATGAGGACTAGAATACAAAAACTGGGATGTAATGCTGAGGCTCTATATGGCGCTGGTCAGGCCGCATTTGGAGTATTGTGTGCAATTTTGGGCCCCATATCTGAGGAGAGATGTTCTGGCTCTGGAGAGGGTGCAGAAAAAGTTTACGAGAATGATCCCAGGAATGAGTTTGTTAACACTGGGCCTCTACTCTACTCGCTAGAGTTTATGAGGGGGTACCTCATTACCGAATAGTGAAAGGCCTGGATAAATTGGATGTAAAGAGGATATTTCCACTAGTGGGAGAGTCTAGGAACAGAGATCAAAGGCTCAAAATTAAGGGACTTTCCTTTTCGAAGGAGGAATTTCTTCAGTCAGAGGGTGGTAAATCTGTGGAATTAATTGCCACAAAAGTGTGAAGAGGCCATCAATGGATTTTTTAAGGCATAGAAACATAGACACATGGAAAATGGGTGCAGGAGGAGGCCATTCGGCCCTTCGAGCCAGCACCGCCATTCATTGTGATCATGGCTGATCGTCCCCTATCAATAACCCGTGCCTGCCTTCTCCCCATATCCCTTGACTCCACTAGCCCCTAGAGCTTTATCTAACTCTCTCTTAAATCCATCCAGTGACTTGACCTCCACTGCCCTCTGTGGCAGGGAATTCCATAAATTCACAACTCTCTGGGTGAAAACGTTTTTTCTCACCACAGTCTTAAATTACTTCCCCTTTATTCTAAGACTGTTGCCCCTGGTTCTGGACTCGTCCAACATTGGGAACATTTTTCCTGCATCTAGCTTAAATAGATAGATATATTCTTGATTAGTACGGGTGTCAGAGTTTATGGGGAGAAGGCAGGAGAATGGGTTTAGGAGGGAGAGATAGATCAGCCATGATTGAGTGGCAGATTAGACTTGATGGGCCAAATGGCCTAAATCTGCTCCTATCACTTATGAACCTATGAACTTATAAACTTATTATTATCACTTTTAAAAAATATTCCTTTTTTTTTAATACCCATTGGGTATCAGTATCTCTTGTTAGAATGCACTACCATAAGAGGATTTCAGAGCTTGGGATTCTATAGAGGTATCTTAAGTTAAAATAAACCTTAAAGGTTCCACTAAAGTTCCTGCGTATTCCTGACACTATTGTATAATGATGACAGTTCATAGTAGCTAACCTTATAATGAAGGGGAGAATGTTACAGATGTATTACACTGTGTGATGGGTTGGGAATATCACCACATGTGAATCTGAGGTGCATCTGGCATAACGTTGTGCTATTGTTAATATAATTAAATCCTGAACATAAAAGGATCAATCGCTTGAAGGCGATGAAAATGATTTTTGCCAAATAAAAGACTACTGAAGTGTTGTGTGTAGCATTTTTATTTTAGCACAAATATTCATCCCCTCTAACCTTCCAGTGTATTTAACTTCTAATGATAACTTAATTGCCACGGGTGACAGGCAGAGAGGCAGATTCTATTTTTCACCAATCGTGGTTACCTTGGTGATCTGCGTGTTTATTCATTTGGAGTTCCAAATGATTCATCCAAGGTCTACAATAATAACTTCAGGAAGTGTGATTGGCATGCAAGGTCAGGGATATTGGTGGTAAAAAGAGAAAGTGAGTCTTTCACACCAAGCTGCCTGGGCTAGTCAAGCCTATAAATACATCTACCGATGAATCACTTGTGGCCACCTGAGTCCTGCTGAGTGGGACTGTTTTCTTTTCTGTCGCTTTGCCAGTTAGTTTAATAAGTCCAAAAATATAAGGGCTCAGCCTTGGTTTTGAGGCTGGGCCGGTGAATATTTATGACGCTATTAGTCATCTACTTAAGCATAATCCAACTGGTGAACTGCTTCTGAGGTGTCTTGAAGTAAAGTGAAAATAAATTAGCTATTAATCATCGAATGCTACTACAAGACCTTTTTTCCAATACTTATGGCTTTCAGAGTGACCTTTCTTCAAAGTTTCACATGAGTTAACACAGCTGATCAGATAGAACAGAGCGGTACTTCACAGCAAGAGCTCATCAGGCCCAACACTATTGTGTTTAAAATATCTTCCAATTAACCTCCGTCCCATATTCATTCCAGAGAGCTGCAATATTCTGTAGAAAAATAAATATTCTCTGCATCCCACTGCTTTTTTTACCAGTTGAAAACAAAATGCTGGAGTAACTTAGTGGGTCAGGCAGCAAATCTGGAGGACCCAGACCAGTGACATTTTGGGTCAGAAACCTTCTTCAGACTGATTGTAATATGAGGGAGAAATCTGAAAAAGAGATAGGACGGGACAACTCCTGGTTGGTGACAGGTGGATACAGGTGAGGGGGTGTTTTGAACGGCCGATGGGTGGACAAAGGCTAGCAATGCAATAAAGACAAAAGAGTGTCAGATAGGGGGGTCAGTTCCTCGATGTTAGAGTTCCACAATCCGTTAATGGTAGAAGTTGTGTTGTGTCAGCGTCTCCCAGGCTTCAAGGCCCGCACATGGTCAGGTCACGTGGCCATCTCTCTATGCGATATCAAGATTTCACAGGATGAGTAGGCCGTAGGCTTCACTAGTTGGAGCAGGCCTCGCTTGTCAGATTGGCTCAGGTCCGGCAAGGCCTTCAGTCCTGTGGGGGTCATAGGATCATCAGACCTCCAGGGGCGTTAAATAAAACATCATTAGAACATTTAGAAATAGTGCTATACTCACAAGTAGAAAAGAGATGTTAAAAACTAGAGCAATTGTATCAGATAATAGCAGATTCTTCTCTGGGAAGAGCTTGCAACTAGTTGCCCTGCTCTGGTGCCATCTTGCAGAGTGAGGGATATCGGTGGGGGAGAAGAGGGCATGAAAGTGTGAGCATAGCGAGGGGGCACCTGAACGTGAAATGGAGACAAAGTGACAGAGAGACAAAGGATCTGAAATTGGAGAATTCCATATTCATATCTTTGGATTGTAAGTTATTGAATCACAATTTTTGGAGCTCTTTCTCCATTTCGATGTGGCTTCATTTTGGCCTGGGTCTTCTCTATTGCCAGAAAGGTTGGTATGGGGATGGGAAGGGGAGTTGAAATAGTTTGCAGCCGAGAGATCTAGCGGCCATTGGTGGACGGAGGGGCGCAAGTGTTCGATGAAATGATTACCAAGTCTACGCTTGGTCTCACTGATGTAAAGGAGGCCACATGGTGAACAGTGGATGACCTGTTCACCCTAGTTCTGTGTTATTCCACATTCGCTTCCACTCTCTGCACACCAGGGGCAACTTACGGAGGACAATTAACCTACAAACCACGGCACGTTTTTGCGACGTGCGAGGAAATTAGAGCACCCGGAGGAAACACATACCCAAGGAGAACATGCAAACTCCACACACACAACACTCAAGGTCTGGATCAAACCCAAGTATCTGGCGCTGCGAGGCATAAGCTCTATCAGGTGTGACACTCCACCTTGGGTAGAGAATTCCAAACATTCTCTATCATCAGGGTGAAGAAATGTTTCCTCGTGGAGTCATAGAGTGATACACCATGGAAACAGGCCCGTCAGCCCAGTTTGCCCACACTGACCAATGTTCTCCATCTACACTAGTCCCACCTGCCCATGTTTGGCCCATATCCCTCTAAACCTGTCCTACCCATGTACTTGTCTAGCTGTTTCTTAAACATTGCAATAGTCCCAGCCTCAACTACATCCTCCGGCAACGCGTTCCATACGCCCACCACCCTTTGTGTGAAAATATTACTCTTCAGGTCCCTATTAAATCTCCTCCCCCTTCACATTAAATATGTCCTCTGGTACTCAATTCCCGACTGTGGGCAAGAGACTCTGTGCGTTTACCCGATCTATTCCTCTCATGATTTAGTACACAAATGATCTTGGTCATGAATGGCCCAGCCATTATTTTGAGAGTATGACCACTCCCACCCAATTGCTGGAGACCACAATGAATAGAAACATCACCCCATCACGCCATATCCTCAAGGCACCAGATGACTTGCTGCCCAGAGGTTGGTGATCACATTACAGATTTAAGTTGGAAATATGAAAATCTCCATAAATTACCGTAATGACTGGCGCCTGGGTCAACAGCTGCACCCACAGTCTGTAACTTCAGCTTGTATCTGTGCAAAACCTGCCTGAGAGAGGCTGGACGCTGTGTAGCTGCAGTGAGCTAGAGCAGAAACATATCTGATGTGTCATCTGCAGCAAAGTGGAACAACTGTGTGGACCTGAAACATTTACATTTCCTTAACGTAATGTGAAAGCTACTGCATCATTATAAACACGTAGACCTTTGTCATTTATGATATTGTTGATTGCATAATGCAGATTTGTCAGTGCTTCATCCAATACCTATCCACAGTTTGTTCAAAAGGGAACTGCAGATGCTGGAATATCGAAGGTACACAAAATTGCTGGGGGAACTCAGCGGGTGCAGCAGCATCTATGGAGCGAAGGAAATAGGCGACGTTTCGGGCCGAAACCCTTCTTCAGACTGATAGGGGGTGGGGAAAGAAAGAAGGACAAAGGGAGGAGGAGGAGGAGCCCGAGGGCGGGCGGATGGGAGGAGACAGCTAGAGGGTGAAGGAAGGGGAGGGGGGGAGGGGACAGCACGGGCTAGCCAAATTGGGAGAATTCAATGTTGATGCCAAGGGGACGCAAGGACCCCAGACGGAATATGAGGTGCTGTTCCTCCAATTTCCGCTGGTGCTCACTCTGGCAATGGAGGAGACCCAGGACAGAGAGGTCGGATTGGGAATGGGAGGGGGAGTTGAAGTGCTGAGCCACCGGGAGATCAGGTAGGTTATTGCGGACTGAGCGGAGGTGTTCGGCGAAACGGTCGCCCAACCTACGCTTGGTCTCACCGATGTAGATCCACAGTTTGTTTGCTTGACTACTTCTGTAGAAGACTGGCCATCCTGACAGCTGAGCACTAGACCCTATTTCTTGCTTTAAATCAATTCTTCGCCATTACCTTTCATTCAGCACTTAATATACCTTTGATGTTTGAGGATAAGGACACATCTCAGTTTGTGTATAGAGCTTCTCTACTTTACATTGCTCCACGAGGGTGGTGAATGTCTGGAATTATTTGACACAGAAGTCTGTGGAGGCCATCAGTGGATATTTTTTAAGGCAGGGATAGATATATTCTATATTAGTATATTTTCAGAGGTTATGGGGAGTAGGCTGGAGAATGGGGTTAGGATGGAGAGATAGACCAGCTGTGATTGAATGGTGGAGTATGACCATATGATTTTATTATTAGCAGCTGCTAATTGACGAGGATGCCCTGAGATTCCTTTCCCCATAAACACTTTAGGGCATTTGATCAAATTCTGTGGTTTTCTATGTATCGTTGACGTTTCGGTTCTTGACGTGAAGCGTCTCACATTCCTTCTCTCCAGAGATGCTGCCAGTCCCGCTGAGTTACTCCAGCATTTTGTATCTATCATCGGTGTAAACCAGCATCTGCAGTTCCTTCCTACACATTTATTTTCCATCTCATCAGATTTCTTTCATCCGGTCTTCTTATCAGTTATTCCACACATGCTGTCATCACCCAGCTACCAGTATCCTTCCTTTCATTCAATCTAGTCTCTGCTGTCCCTTCCCTATCACCCTCCTATTCTGTGTTCACTCTGCATCTCCCCCTTTCTATGATCTAGTGCTTCAGTTCTCATTTATCATAGTTTTAATGAACCTGAAGTTTTCACAGTACAACTGATGCTTTGCCTGCTCTATATTTCCAAAACGGTTTATCATTTGTATTTCAAGTTTCCATAATCTGCCAAATTCTACTCAGTGTGATAGTCATAGCCAGACAGCATGGAAACAGGCCCCTCAGTCCAACTTGCCCCTGCCGACCAATGGGCCCCATCTACACTAGTCCCACCTGCTGTGCTTGGCCCATATCCTCCAAACCTTTCCTATCCATGTTCCTGTCCAAATGACTTTTAAATGTTGTCATAGTTTCTGTGTCAACTAATTTTTGATGATGCTCTTTTCCCTTATACACAAGAGTCAAGTCAAGAGAGTTTATTGTCATGTGTCCCAGATAGGACAATGACATTCTTGCATTTGCTGCTGCATAACAGGATATTGTAGTCATAAATACAAATCAGATCAGTGTGTCCATACACCATAGAATATAAATATATACATACATCAGTAAACAGATAAAGTGAAATAGGTTGTTATAGTTCATAGTTTGTTTGCAGTTGTGTTTAATAGTCTGATGGCTGTGGGGAAGAAGCTGTTCCTGAATCTGGGTGTTGTAGATTTCAGGCTCCTGTACCTTCTACCCGATGGCAGCGGAGAGATGAGTGAGTGGCCAGGATGGTGTGGGTCCTTGATGATGCTGGCAGCCTTTATGAGGCAGCGACTGCGATAGATTCCCTCGATGGTAGGGAGGTCAGAACCGATGATGGACTGGGCAGTGGTTACGACTTTGTGCAGCCTTTTCTGCTCCTGGCCGCTCAGATTGCCGAACCAAGCCACGATGCAACCGGTCAGCACGCTCTCTACTGTGTACCTGTAGAAATTCAAGAGAGTCCTCCTTGACATACCGACTCTCTGTAATCTTCTCAGGAAGTAGAGGCGCTGATGTGCTTTCTTTCTGATTGCATCAGTGTTCTGGGACCAGGAGAGATCTTCGGAAATATGCACGCCCATGAATTTCTTGACCCTTTCCGCCATCGACCCGTTGATATAAACAGGACTGTGGGACCCCATCCTACACCTTCCGAAGTCCACAATCAGTTCCTTGGTTTTGCTGCTGTTGAGAGCCAGGTTATTGTGCTGGCACCGTTTGGTCAATCAGTCGATCTCGCTTCTATACTCTGACTCGTCCCCATCAGTGATACGTCCCACGACAGTAGTGTCGTCGGCGAACTTAGAAACATAGAAACATAGAAAATAGGTGCAGGAGGAGGCCATTCATCCCTTCGAGCCAGCATCGCCATTAAGTGTGATCATGGCTGATCATCCCCAATCAATAACCCGTGCCTGCCTTCTCTCTATTAGAAAGA
Organism: Amblyraja radiata; assembly: GCF_010909765.2. NCBI lineage: Eukaryota > Metazoa > Chordata > Chondrichthyes > Rajiformes > Rajidae > Amblyraja > Amblyraja radiata. Next base: position 3,140,137 of record NC_045977.1, read on the forward strand.
GGAGGGAGGGTGGGGAGAGCGGGAACAAGATTGACACAACACATTGGAATCAAACACATTGAGGCCATTGGTGTCATAGAGTCCCACATTGTGGAAACAGGCCCTTCGGCCCACCTAGCCCATGCTTCCCACATGCCCCATCTACACTAGACTCACAGAGTCACACAGCACGGAAACAGGCCCTTCGGCCCAACTCACCCACACCGGCCAACAATGTTTCAGTATCTCAGTATTAACTTTATTGTCGTTTCACTGAGTACTTACATACACAGAAGAAACAAAAAATTGTTTCTCATCAGTTCCTGTCAGTGAAATTAATAAAAACAGAATAAATACATACATTGGCGCGGCCTTTCCTGCCGGGATCGACCAGAGCTCCAGCAGCGGCGGGACAGCGCTGAAACATCGCGGGGCTGGCGATGCCTTACCGGGGGTCGCCGTCTGGAGCCCGGAGTGCTGGACCTGCTGCACCGACATCATGGAGCTGCGGCTAGCGGAGCTCCCAACGCGGGCGGCGCTGATCAACAATGCGGGGTCCTGAGACTCCGCCCGGCTCGGCCTGCGGACTCGGGAGCTGCGGACTCCGGCTGTGGGAGGCGGCTGATCGGGATGTCCGAGCCGCTGAGGAGGATGTTCACCGTCGGGGTTCGGCGTCGGCGTTCCACCAGCCCGGCGTGAGGGCCTGAACATCGGGCCACGCGGGGCGGCGACTGCGGGTGCTAGGAAGGCCTCGACCACGAGTGAACAACTGGGAAGAACGGAGGGGAGGCTGGCTGGACTATGGTGCCTTCCTCACCTTGGTGCCACTGTGTTATGTTGTGTCGTGGACTTTCAGTTTTTGTGCTTTTTTTTAAATTCTATTTTATTTTTAATATGTTTTATTATTTATTATTATTTATTTATTTTTATGATACTGCCTGTAAGGGAAATTCATTTTGTTGTCTCTAACTGAGACAATGACAATAAATTTGAGTACAATACAATACAATACAATACAACTTTAAAATTAACATATCTAAAATAGATGTAAAATTGATCTAAAAACAGACATTCAGACCGAACAGTGACTTTACCTTGACAGGTGTCTAGCTGTCAAAGTTTGGGCGAGGTTAGATGTGGGGGTGTATGTGTATGAGGAGGGGACACAGTCCGTTAACCATTTTTATTGCTTGTGGGACGAAGCTGTGCAACATTCTGCTGGTTCTGCAGCTGATGCTCCCGTACCTCTTCCCAGATGGCAGAATGGAGAAGATGTGGTGGGATGGGTGATAAGCATCCTTGATGATGGATATGGCTCTGCGGATGCTGCGCTTCTGATAGATCTCCAACAGGAAAGGGAGTGGAGCACCAATGATCCTACTAACTGTCTTCACTATCCTGTTTAGCTGTCTTTGTTCGTAAGCCTTGCAGCTCCCAAACCAGGAAGTGATGCCGTAGGTCAGTATGCTCTCGATGGTGCCCCTGTAGAAGGTCGTTAGGTGAACAGTGGGGAGACCTGCTTTTCTGAGTCTCTGGAGGGGGTGGAGCCGCTGCTGTGCACTTTTAATGACTGCTGTGGTGTAGGTCGTTGAGGTCAGGTTGTCCGCCAGGTGAACTACCAGGAACTTCACACTGCTAACCTTCTCCACAGCAGCACCATCAATATGCAGCGGTGTATGACGGTGTTTGCCAGCTCTCCTGAAATCAATCACCATCTCCTTCGTCTTATCCACGTTGAGGGTGAGGTTGTGAGATCTGCACCACTCTGTAAGCAGCTCCACCTCATGCCGACTCATTGTTGTCACTGATGAGACCCACCACTATTGTGTCATCAGCGAACTTATTGATATAATTGTTGCTGAGTCTGGCAGTGCAGTCATGAGTAAGCATGTCCCATCTACACTAGTCCCACTTGCCCACGATTGGCCCATATCCCTCCAAACCTGTCCTATCCATGTACCTGTCTAAATGTATTTTAAAAGTTGCGATAGTCCCTGTCTCCCTTGATGATGGAGTTCGCACTATGTCGGCTACACAGTCATGAGTATAGAGTGAGTACAGCAGGGGGCTGAGCACGCAGCCTTGAGGTGCTCCCGTGCTGATTGTTATCGAGGATGACACATTTCCACCAATAGGGACAGACTGTGGTCTGTGAATGACGAAGTCGAGGATCCAATTGCAGAGGGATGCACAGAGACCCAGATCTGAGAGCTTGGTAACCAGCTTGGAGGGGATGATAGTATTAAATTCCGAGCTGTAATCAATGAATAACAGCCTGACATTTCTGTTTTTGTTGTCCACGTGGTCCTGAACGGAGTGGAGAGCCAGTGAGATCGCATCCACCATTGATCTGTTGTGGCGGTAAGTGAACTGCAGTGGGTCCTGGTATTTGTCGAGGTAGGAGTTGATTTGTGCCATGATCAGCCTCTCAAAGCACTTCATCACCACATACTTTAGTGCCACTGGTCGATAGTCATTGAGGCACGTCACCTTGCTCTTCTTGGGCACCGGTATTATTGATGCCCTTTTAAGTCTTAAAACGAGGGGATAACAGGTTGCGATATGGGACAGTACTTCCTGACTAATCAGTCAGTGGAAATATATGTATGGCAGAGATAGATAGATTCTTGATACGTGCAGGTGTTAAAGATTATGGGGTGTAGGCAGGAGAATGGGGTTAGGACGGATGGCAGAGTAGAACTGAAGTCAGAATTGGCCTTATTCTACTAATGACTTTATGATTTTAGCAAATGTTTGCTGAAGGTATCTGAAAGCACATCAAGCATCTATTTGCCCTTTTTCAATGTAGATCAATATGTCCAATTCTCCAGCCCGTTCTCTGCAGTGCTGCCTCCCCCACTCCACCCCCCAGGCTATTTCTAATTTGTTTTTGAAGCCAGCATTGCTTCCGCAACCTTGGAACATGCAGGAAATGTGCAGAGTACGAGGAAGACAACATCTGATTTGTCCCTATTTCCAATCAAATCAAATCTGAAGAAGGTGTCTCGATCTGAAACATCACCCATTCCTTCTCTCCAGAGATGCTGCCTGACCCGCTGAGTTACTCCAGCATTTGAGTAACTCAGGTTGAAACAAGGATGGATTTCACAGTTTGCCTCCAGGAATCAAGGTCTAAAAGTTATGGAGTCAGAATAACTGCTCTTATTTTGTAACAGAGAAAACAACCATTATACCATAGCCTGCAGGTTCAAGTGGATTGCATTACAATTTTTGAGCACCATGTGACATGAATTGACATCAAAGAATGTGGGTCTGGGTCTGTAGGCGGAGAGTTGTCAGGGGATTCTTTAGAAAAGTCAGCTGATTTTCAGAGAGAGCTCATGGACAGCTGGAAATCAAATGCCGTCAGAAACCAAATTTGAGATTATCATATATTTAATTTTCTTATGAGTTTAGAAGGAGATCATTTCAGCACATCAAGTCTAAGCTGACTTACAAAGAGATCTGCTTTCCGCAGTATTTACTCTCAGAATACTCCCATCAATTTCCAAGATTCTATCACTAATCTCGGGACAATTTACAGGAGTGAATTGACCTACCAACCCACACATTATTTGTATGTGGGAAGAAACTGGAGCACCCAGAGGAAAATCAACGAGAATGTGCAAACTCCACACAGATAGCTCCAGAGAACAAGCAAAATGTGTAGGAAGGAACTGCAGATGCTGGTTTAAACCGAAGATAGACTTCCCTCCCCCACCAAAGTCGCACCAGCTTCTTGATTTCACCCAACAAACAGAAGAAGGGTCTCGACCCAAAACGTCACCTTTTCCTTCTCTCCAGAGATGCTGTCTGTCTCGCTGAGTTACTCCAGCATTTTGTGTCTATCAGAGAACGGGACTGACTTGAGGTTGTTTGAAATCATTGTCATCATGCCAACCGTATAACTGTAATAGTTACTGTATTCTTAAAGCCTGAGAAATAAATACATTTAGATAACACGTTTAAGAAGGAACTGCAGATGCTGGAAAAACGACGGTAGAAAAAAATGCTGGAGAAACTCAGCAGGTGAGGCAGCATCTATGGAGCGAAGGAAATAGGCAACTTTTCGGGTCGAGACCTTTCTTCAGACTGATGTGAGTGTGGGGCGGGGGAAGAAGAAAGGAAGAGGCGGAGACAGTGGGCTGAGGGAGAGCTGAGAAAGGGAGGAGAAAGCAGGGACTACCTGATATTAGAGAAGTCAATGTTCATACCGCTGGGGTGCAAACTTCCCAAGCGAAATATGAAGTGCTGCTCCTCCAAATTACGGTGGTCCTCACTCTGGCCATGGAGGAGGCCCAGGACAGAAAGGTCGGATTCGAAATGGGAGGGGAAGTTGAAGTGCTGAGCCACCGGGAGATCAGGTTGGTTAATGCGAACCGAGCGGAGGTGTTGGGCAAAGCGATCGCCAAGCCTACGCTTGGTCTCACCGATGTAGAGCAGTTGACACCTAGAGCAGCGGATGCAGTAGATGAGGTTGGAGGAGGTGCAGGTGAACCTCACCTATTGCATCCGCTGCTCTAGGTGTCAGCTGCTCTACATCGGTGAGACTAAGCGTAGGCTTGGCGATCGTTTAACAAGGAACGGAAAATGCTGATTTACAAAAGAAGACACAAAGTGCTGGAGTAACTCAGCGAGTCAAGCAGCATTTTATCAGAAAATTGCTTCAGACCGATGTTAGAGTGGGGGGGGGACAAAGCTGGATGAGTGGAGGGGCAGGACAGAGTTGCGAATTGTGAACATAGTGGAATTAATGTAGGTGGAAGGGGAGGGGGAGGTGAGAAATAGATGCAAGTCCAGGTAGGGCGCAGGAAAGAGAGAGGTGGGGGGGGGAATAGAAGGGGGAGGGTGAGACCTTTGAGGGGGTTTGTAGTTACCTAAAGTTGGAGAATGTGATGTTCATTCCACTGGGTTGTACGCTACCCAAGAAGGATATGAGGTGCTGTTCCTCCTGTTTGGCCTCTCTCTGGCAATAGAGGAGGCCCAAGACAGAACAGAAGGGACAGTGTGGCAATGGGAAGAGGAGTTAAAAAGCCGAGCAGCTGAAACATTAGGCCTTGGCAGATCAAGCAAAGTGTTTGGTAAAACAGTCGCTGAGTCTGTGCTTAATCTCGCCAATGTACAGGAAGGAGGCCTCATCGTAAACACCAGATGCAGTAGATGAGGTCAGAGGAGGTGCATGGGAATTCTTCTTTGCATTTTCATACTGGCATCCCTGTCTTAGGCCGCCTCCATTGTCAGAGTGAGGTCGCACGCTAAATTGAGGCACGGCACCTCATGTTCCGCAAGGGTAACTTACAACACAATGGTGTGAACATTGAGTTCTCCAGTTTTATGTGACTACACCCTCCTCCCCCTTTACCTCCTCTTCCTTTGTCCCCCCACTCTCCCCTGTGCCCCACCTGAACCCACACCAAAATCTCCCTTCCCCCTCCCCCTCCCCCTCCTCTAGCATCACAATTTGCAACTCTTCAATCCTTTTGTCTCACACCTTCCATTTCTTGCCTTTGTTCGACCATCAATTCCCCCCTTCATTTGTATCCACCTATTACTTGCCATGCTTTGTCCTGCCCCTCCTCTCTTCCAGCTTTCTCGTGTGCGTGCGTGTGTCCCACCACCACCAAATTCAGTCTGAAGAGAAGTTATTATTATTATTATTATTGTTATTATTATTATTATTATTATTATTATTATTATTATTATTATTATTATTATTATTAAATCGTTGAAAACATTAACAACGCAGTGATGCTAGTTTCCGACGGGCACAGTGACGGACACACCACACATCTCTGTCCTCCATGCAGCTGGCAAGCTCCTCTTTTGTCTTTACACATGCGTCTTCCATCAACGTCTTCAGCATCGTCTTGATTGGTCGTCCCGGGTCACATCTTCCATGGGTGGGTTCCTTGTTTGCTGGCATCAGGAGAACATGGATAGGTGATGTTTCTGGTCGGGTGAAGTCCAGACCAGAAACATCACCTGTCCAAGTTCTCCAGAGATGTTGCTTGGCCTGCTAATTTACAGCAGCACAGTGTGAGTCCATAAAATGCTGTGAAATTTATCATCGGTAAAATTATATTCCACAAAATCTGTATGCTCATGCTTCAATATACCCCTCTCTCAAGTCAAGGTATCAATGTTAGCTCAGAGAAATGCAAACAAGAATGAAGGAACAATTAGTGAAGTGACGAGCACAATAAAAGAGAAGAGGAAAATGGTTCAGTCATTCTGCGCTATCCACACACCCAATGGTTCAAATCTGAGATCGACAATGGTACTACACCTAGTCAGAGTTATATCATTCATGAGAGAGTGAAGCTTCACAAGCATCACCATCCTGAACTATGGCAGGGCAGGACATGACATCTGGATGTAAAGAAGTCTGAAGAATTTTTAACCGTCCCAAAATGTTGAGTGTAATTGTTACCCGTACTCTTAAAGGCGTTGACACATGATGCCAACGTTCAAGAGATGGGATTGCCTTGGTTCGTCACAGTTCACAGGTAAATTCACACTGCCTCCCCCCATCAGGCATTTTGCCAATGAGACATCACATTTGCTTTTCAAGAGATGCAAAGTGATTTTGTCCCCAAATCCTTCAGGAAAGGAAAGCATAGGGGCGGCACGGTTGCGCAGGGGTAGAGTTGCTGCCTTACAGCACCAGGGACCTAGGTTCAATCCTGACTACAGGTGCAGTCTGTACAGAGTTTGTACGTTCTCCCCGTGACCTGCGTGCTTTTCTCTGAGATCTTCCTTTTCCTCACACACTCCAAAGACAAAGAGGTTTGTGGGTTAATTGGTTTGGTATAAATGTTTTTTTTAATTCCCTAGTGTGTGTAGGGTCGTGTTAATGTGCGGGGATTGCTGGTCGGTGCGGACTGGGTGGGCCAAAGGGCCTGTATCCGCGCTGTATCTCTGAATGAAACTGAACTGAAAATGACCATTTAGACAAGTTTACCACTAAGACAAGTTGGGATATGAACTTTTCCTTTGTATGAGGAGGGATCTTTCAAGTTAAATAACCTTATTGCTACGTATGTGGTTACAAAAGTGCCCTCCATCCTTTCTCAGACCTACCTGTGCTAGTAAGCACAATGACCTGAACATTAGGCAGTACATGCAGCCTAACCCAATAGAAACATGAACAAAAACAGACATATCTAGTTCAAGCTATCAGTCATGCTGTGCCATTATGTACTGCCTAACTGTGAGAGGGGTGGATCACACTGAAGGCTTGACTTTGAGCATAATGCCCATGAGAACAGACCAATGTGACACACGAAAGATTTATTGTGAAGTTTTGTTTGGTTTTATTGTTAATATTTGGCCAAATTAAAAACACCATAAAATGGGGGATCCCTGCACTTGTCAGAATTGCTTAACCCTTGTCAGCTGAACTTTACAGGCTTTGAATGGCGCCAGCCAGTCTAGGCTCAGACTGATATGCAGGATGGTAAGGGGTCCAGGTGTTCTCCATGTTCCTCTTAAATTGATAACATGTATAGCAGTTTTGCAAACGAACCTCAAATGCATCATTTCGTTGGGTCGCTGCAAAAGCAATGTAAACAGTATACATAATGTTGCAAGACGGTCATCCTGTTAATTGATGATTGGTCGAACTGTTGAGCCTTAGAGAAACTTTGAATCTCAGGGCACATGTTTCAATGTTTATTCTTGTTTGCTTCCTTCTAGAACTTTCTTTCAAATACATTGTATTAGTCACTGTATTATTGGGTTAGGGAAATGTCTATCATGTACTGTGTTCACCAATATCTGTTATTGGACTGTAATGAGTCCACCCCCCTGTGGTTCAGCCCCTCAAGGTTCAAGGACCTATAAAAGGCCATTCCCACGAGGTCCTGTGTCGATTTTCTGGGAGAACGCTTGGGACTGCGTGACCTTATGGAGTGTCTCTGCTTGAGCGAGGCTAGGATGGCCAGGCCAGGCAGAAACGAGGATCAAACCAGCGGTGGTTAGGTACAGTAGTGGGAACTGTAATTATGTTTTGTCAAAATAAAGATTAGTTGCGCAAATTACTAGTAAGATTAAAAAAAACTTACCAGTTTGAAGTTTGATCTTTATTTTATGAGGAGTTACGATGAGCGATTACGTGAAGAAGGCCGTCGGCCCGCATGCGCGTCAATCTTCAAAGCAGCAGTGTGAAATCACAGATAACAATAGTAAGTACTAACATAGTAAGATTAGAGATGACTAGAACTACCAGATGATATTTATGATACGAGGGTTGGGAGCGGAGGGCACGTAATCGCTCATCGTAACTCCTAATAAAATAAAGATCAAACTTCAAACTGGTAAGTTCTCGTTTAATCTTACTATTTTACTTCGGAGTCACGTGAGTGAATACGTGAAGATTTTGAAGCTCTGTGATTTCATGCCGTGAAAAAATAGAGTCCACACAAGCACAACTGCATCAGTTGACCACAGATAAGGGAAACATTCATAATGCATACAGACATGACATAGATTTAAAACATGTTGATGCTGATAAATGAACAAATAATAATAATAGTAACTCTTCTCATCCGGGGGAAACTATAAAATAGAGTTGGCAAATACCCCTGGTCTGGCAATGGGTAAAAATAAAATGTTTGGAACTCGTTCATTAAACCATCCTGCAATCGGCAGGATGTGGTCCAGAGGACCGACATAACCCTTGTTGCTGATGTTGTAGCAGCCCTGGTGGAGTGAGATATAAAAATAGTATCTATTCCTGTATAAGCCAAAACACCATTTTAATCTCCTGGAGATGGTCGGAACTGATACCTTCTTATGAGGTTCATTGTAACTAACAAACATTGCTAGCATCAGAGCCTCTAAGGCTCTAGGTGACCTTGACGTAATGTTGTAAATGTGTGACCACACATAACCAAAGGTGCATGGGGTATGCCATGAGAACCAGTGTGAGACCTGACACCCCTGGGCTGCCCTGCTTAACTAAATCGTAAACATGAAATATTATATTATTAGCAGGTGTAACCATCCTGTCCAGTCGCAATTTGTGTAATGACTGGACCCGTTGCGCTGAGAACAGTGCCAAGGGAATAACTACCTTATGAGAGCCGAGCCAAAGATACGGATATAGCTGGAGCCCCGTGGTGAGGTAGTGTTAACGCAATGTCAATATCCTATACTTCCGTGTACTTGGGTCTGGGAGAACTTGTGTAAAGATATCCTTAATAAACTGGATATCAGAGGGTGAGAGCCGACAGAGTGGGTCCCGCTCGCTGCAGCAAATATTATGAGAAAGCACGTTGGGCACAGTTAATGGGACTATAACTTAATTTATTGAAAATGAACTCGAAGACGTCAGTGTGCGTGCCATATTATATGTAACATATCATTTAAACAGAACGCTTCCCATCTCCTGAAGAGGAAATGTCCTGCTTTATTGGTGCTATCCCTGCACTCTGCAGTGAGCACACACATGGATCGGTCTAACAACTCAAGCCGCAGGAGCTGTCTTCTCAGATTCTGTAAGGCAATTAATTGGTTAATCATGCAGAGGCTGGTTCCCCAAGTCCCAGGCTGAACCAGCAAAGTTTTATGTTTAGAAAACCCATATAAGGTTCTACTATAATTCCCAACATTTGTGGGAAACCATGGCTACATAGGCCAGTCAGACAGTACGAAAACCCTGAAGCGGGATCTTGCTGAATTTATTGCAAGACCCGACTGATGAGGCACAATGAGAGAATGTATCTCTCGCCACTGTGATGCCACATGTCTTTACAACCAGTGAATGAGCCTGGAGGCAAACATATCGATATTCAGTGTTCCATCGAGCCATAATGTCATAAAATACTTGTGATCCAACATCCATTCTGTGTTGTCATTGATTTTACGTGATGATACAGCAGTCAAATATGGTTGGGTAAATTATGACAGGATACTTTGACTTGATAGCACCCATGTGACCAACATATGCCACCACCACAGTGTATCAACCTGGAACTGAGCATGCAGATCATGCAGATCATGCAGATCCACACAATAACTCTTTAACCCATAGTATGCACCTAGTGTCTATTGGTAGTTGATACCAATAACTGAAGAATGGGTAATTCATGCAAATCCCGTCCCTCCGTAACTAGAGATGGCATTCGTAATTTTCCATTTTTGAGCAGTAGCATCAGTTTGTAATATAACTGAAGATGTATTGACCAAAACTGCTGGAGCAATGATAAATATTGTTTGTCCACCATTGTGACTTTGGTGGCTTCAGCTGGTAATAGCATAGGTCTGTTAACAATGACCTATATGGCACTTGAGAGGTTACTACTTTGCACGTTGTAAGTTCTGATAATGCAAAGGCCCAATTGCACAGCTGAAACACAGCTGCTATATTGCCAATTACACGTGATGAATAGAAGACTGCTTGATAACAAGGTTGTTACAGGCTTCTATTGATTCCAATCTCTTGCCCCAGGGCGAGTCACAGATAAATTAATAGTTAAAGGTAAAACCGAATATTCAATAAATGTAGTTGGTATTAAGTTAAATTTAACTGGATAGATGAGGAACCTCAATTTCTCAAATCTAGTTGCGGCTGAAACAGTTGAACACAGAGTAAAGAATATCATCCAGATAAGCCATAACAGGCGTTTTTGAGCTCTGAGCAGTCCCAGCACCGGTTTAGTAATTTGGTAGATGACCTGGGAGCTGAAGTAGCCCATTTGCAACGCATTGCCCCATCCAGATAAATTCCAAATGTCTCCTGGGATCCCTGTGAATGGGACCTGAATAGCATGCATCTTTGAAATCGATGCATGTCATGAAGATCCTAAAGAAATCAGTTTGTTAGACAGTAATGAAATTTCATATACTGAAAAATCTATGTTGCACATGCGAGTTAAATCAATTATGAACCGACACCCTCCATCTTTCACAATGAACAGGCCATGCCTGCTATAATTCCGTGCCTGCCTTGAATGACAACTCTGGCCAGTTTCCCGAGCCTGTCTCAAAAGGTGAGCCTGCTTTGAAAGGCTATTCCGGCCATAATTCTGAGCCTGCCTCGAAAGACAACTCTGGCCAATTTCCGAGCTTGTCTTGGAAGGCAATCCTGGCCGTAATACTGAGCCCGCCCCAATTCCAAGCCAAGCTGGGTACCTTTGTATACTGTGCAATAATAACCCAATCTCATATTATCATTTTAGTATATAACTGATCTGATCTCATGTTATCATAGTCGTTTGCACAAAAACAATTGTAAATATTACCAACTTGTAAAGGGTCTGCTTACCCCATGTTTTGGAAGAACCAGACCCACCTACCTCCATGGTTACCTGTGGTCTATGGTAAGCTCAACGGCCCCTGAATTGGGTTCTATTCCCGTCCTAGTTTGGAGAGTAGGAATGGTAGTGTATGCGGATTCCATATTTCCTGAGACCAGTTTGGACCTTGGCCGGAAAGGCCTCTGCCCAGCTTTCAAGCTGCCACCAGTTTTAGTGAACTGCTTACTGCCGATGAGGCGTGGGGTGTGTCGTCGCCGATACGATGAACGTTGGTACCTTGATCAGTCCGCCAGCTTTACCTTCCTCATCCAGGTATACCTGTTGGATAAGTTTTACTTGAAGAGAAGATTCGGCAGCTGGTTTCATTTCCTCCATGTCACCCCATGTCACTCATGCACTTGTAGCATGAGGGGAAAAACTCTGGCCCCTTCCGGGTTTTCTGCCAATGGCTGGAACCAATTCTCCCGGCAGTAACCTCTTCACTTGCGAGTATTTTCTCCCACTCCCCTCCACAGAGAGGAAGATTCGTAGGCAGCCCTGAAAACAGGTGCTGCCGCAGGCCCCTGAGGATACCTGCGCGGACATGGACCTACGGACCTATATCAGGACTTTTGCTCTGAGTCAGACTGAAACGGACCCTGAATGCTCCTCTCCTCAGAGAGGGAGACATTGTACAGCCCTGAAACAGGTGCCGCTGCCGCTGGCCCCCGAGGAGACCCGCGCTGATAACTCTCTCCTATCATAGTGGAGCACCTCTCCATCAGGTGCTCCATGTGGGTTAGTTCATTCAAAAACGTTACCCATTGAAGGAGGGGATCCTCTCCATCAGGAATCCTCCTGGCCCGACTTGTTTGAATCAAAGGGCCTCTTCCATATGCTCCCCTCCTCAGAGAGGGAGATATAATTTAGTGGCTTACCCTCTAAGCGGGGTTGCACCAGTCTGAAGCCGCTGGCTCCACCGCCAGCGACTCGAAAGGCGAATTCGACCGCCGCCCGCTACCCGCACTACCGCGGTTTCCGTAGCGGGTTCCCCGCGGTCCATGGCCGGGATTCCCCGAGGTCACGACCGAGATTCCCTGCGGTCCGTGACTGGGGTTCCCACGGTCCATAAAGGTTCCCCCGTGGCCCGTCCGGACTTCCCCCCGAAATTCAGCAGGAAAACTCTGCCAGTCAGTCGTTGCGCAATGCGGTAGACGTAATGACACACATGCGGGCTGACGGCCTTCTTCACATAGTCACTCATGTGACTCCGAAGTAAAATCAGTGATTTTGGACTGAAACTAGACAGGGGGATGCTTAGAACGAGTTATTTACAGTATCTGTTATATTGTCATAATGATACAGAGACAAAAAAATTGCTTAAGGGTTTACCGAAGTTTAATTTAGTTTTGAGAAACAGCGCGGAAACAGGCCCCACTGAATCCGCACCGACAAATGATCCCGGCACATTAACACTATCCTACACACACCATGGACAATTTTACATTTATACCAAGCCAATTCACCTACAAACCTGTATGTCTTTGGAGTGTGGGTGGAAATCGAAGGTCTCTGAGAAAACCCACGCAGTCACGGGGAGAATGTTCATACTCCGTACAGAAAGCACCTATAACATAGAAAATAGGCGCAGGAGTAGACCGTTCGTCCCTTCGAGCCAGCACTGCCATTCAATATGATCATGGCTGATCATCCAAAATTAGTACACCGTTCCTGCTTTCGCCACTTGATTCCGTTAGCCCTAAGAGCTAAATATAACTCTCTCTTGAAAATATCTAGTGAATTGGCCTCCACTGCCTTCTGTGGCAGAGAATTCCACAGATTCACAACTCTCTGGGTGAAAATGTTTTTCTTCATCTCAGTCTTAAGTGGCCGACCCCTTATTCTTAATCTGTGACCCCTGGTTCTGAACTCCACCAACATCGGGAACAATGTTCCTGCATCTGGCCTGTCCAATCCCTTAATAATGTTAAATGTTTCTATGAGATCCCCTCTCATCCTAAATTCCAGTGAATACAAGCCTAGTCGACCCATTCTTTCATCATATGTCTGTCCTGCCATCCTGGGAATTTACCTGGTGAACCTACACTGCACCCCCTCAATAACAAGAATGTCCTTCCTAAAATTTAGAGATTAAAACTGCACAAAATACTCCAGGTGTGGTCTCACTAGGGCCCTATACAACTGCAGTAGGACCTCCTTGCTCCTATACTCAAATACTCTTGCAATGAAGACCAACATGACATCAGCTTTCTTCACAGCCTGCTGTACCTGCATGCTTACATTCAATGACAGAAGTACAAGCACACCCAGGTCGCCTTGCACCTCCCCTTTTCCTAATCTGACACCATTCAGATAATAATCTGCTTTTTTGTTCTAGCCACCAAAGTGGATAACCTCACATTTATCCACATTACACTGCATCTGCCATACATCTGCCCACTCACCCGACCTATCCAAGTCACCCTGCAACCTCATAGCATCCTCATCGCACCTCACACTGCAACCCAGCTTTGTGTCATCCGCAAACTTGGACATGTTACATTTAATTCCTTCGTCTAAATCGTTAATTTTTATTGTAAATATACATTACAGACAGCCTGTACATCGGACCGTCCATAGCGGCGACTGCGGAGGGTACAAAGGCCCCTACTGTGGGTGAACAAAGAGGAAGATGTCTGAACTTTATTGCCTTCCATCACAGTGGGAAACGTTGACTCCGCTGTGGTGGATGTTTATGTTGAACTCTATCGTGTATTGTGTTCTTTTTATTTGTATGGCTGTATGGTAACTCAAATTTCACCGTACCAGTTAGTGCATGTGACACCAATGTGAACTTGAACTTGAACTAAATAACTGGGGTCCCAGCACTGAGCCTTGTGACACCCCACTAGTCACTGCCTGCCACTCTGAAAAGGACCCATTAATTCCTACTCTCCTGTCTGCCAACCAGTTCTCCATCCATGTCAATACCCTACCCCCATGTGCTCTAATTTTGCACAGTAATCTCTTGTGTACATCCACTGGCTCTCCCTTATCTATTCTTTAGATTAGATTAGATTAGATTCGTTTATTGTCATTCAGACCTTTCGGTCTGAACGAAATTTTGTTTCCCTGCAGTCATACATATAATTTAAAAAATGACAAAAACACACAATCAACACAAATTTAACATCCACCACAGTGAGTTCACCAAACACCTCCTCACTGTGGTGGAAGGCAAAATCTTAAAGTCTCTGTCTCTTCCCTCTTTGTTCTCCCTCTGCGCCGAGGCGACGGTTCAAACTCCGCGGGTGGTCGCTGCCTCCGCGACAGCTCCGAGGCCGAGTCGGGTCTCTGCTGCCGCTACCTCCGCCACAGCTTCGGGGCCGAGTCGGGTCTCCGCTACCGCTGCTGCCGCTGCTGCAGCCGCTGCCACTGCCACAGCTCCAGGGCCGAGTCGGGTCTCCGCTGCCGCTGCCTTCGCCACAGCTTCGGGGCCGAGTCAGGTCTCCGCCGCCTCCGCCACAGCTTCGGGGCCGAGTCGGGTCTCTGCTGCTGCTACCTCCGCCACAGCTTCGGGGCCGAGTCGGGTCTCTGCTGCTGCTACCTCCGCCACAGCTTCGGGGCCGAGTCGGGTCTCTGCTGCCGCTACCTCCGCCACAGCTTCGGGGCCGAGTCGGGTCTCCGCTACCGCTGCTGCCGCTGCTGCAGCCGCTGCCGCCGCCACAGCTCCAGGGCCGATTCGGGTCTCCACTGCCGCTGCCTCCGCCACAGCTTCGGGGCCGAGTCAGGTCTCCGCCGCATCCGCCACAGCTTCGGGGCCGAGTCGGGTCTCCGCTACCGCTGCTGCTGCCGCTGCCGCCGCCACAGCTCCAGGACCGAGTCGGGTCTCCGCTGCCGCTGCCGCCGCCGCCACAGCTTCGAGGCCGAGTCAGGTCTCCACCGCTGCTACAGCTCCGATGCCGCCAGCTCCGCCATTAGGCATCGGCGCAGACGGTGACGGGGATGGGGAATACGACCGAAGAAAAAGTCGCATCCCTGAAGGAAGAGACCAAAGCATGTTTCTCCCACCCCACCCACACACATACACAACTTAATAAAACAAAATGAACTAAAACATGACAAGGAACAAAACGAATGAAAAAAAACAGACGGACTGCAGGTGGGCCGCAGCTGTTAAGCCAGCGCCGCCATCTTGCCGCGACTTCTACTTGTTACATCCTCAAAAAAATCGGAAAGATTAGTCAAGCATGACACATTAAATCCTGTCACTGCTTTCCAAATGCGCTGCTATTAAATCTTTAATAATCGACTCAAGCATCTTCCCAACCACCAATGTCAGGCTAACTGGTCTACAATTCCCTATTTTCTCTCTCCCTCCTTTCTTAAAAAGTGGGATAACAGGAACTGATCCAGAGTCTATTGAACATTGGAGAACGATCACCACTGCAGCTACATTTTCTAGGGCATTGTGTACTTTGGGATGCAGACCTGGGGATTTTTATGTGCCTTCCTAGCTGGGATCGAACTCATGTCTCTGGTGCTGAAAGCACTGTAAAGCAGCAACTCTACCACTGTGCCACTATAAAGATAGTGGATAACAGTGAGATACCAGGGGCTATTTCAGTTTACCTTACAAAGCCTACCACTATTTACTCAGAAGGGATTCCAATTTTGTGAGAACCAGCCAATATGGCACTTTATTGCTTTATGATATTTAATTAGATTTTAACCAAAACTTAATCTTTTAAATATTAGGTATGATATTGTATCAAATATTGTATCAAATACTTTGACAAAGGACTTTGCTAATCCATCATCATAATGAACAAGGAATATAGCATATGGGCATGAGGCACTTCATTAATGCTTTTCATCAGCATTTTGTTTCACAAGGACTTTTGCTTCACTTCATTGACATATTGACCCCCCCCTCAGGCACATCGACCAACAATCTGTCTCTTAAAATCACTCATTGTTTGGAATTGAGGTCAGGTTGTATTAGTGGTGCATCATTTTTTTCCAGAGGGACCCAAGTTTAACATCACTGCTGATACTGAGAGCTATTCAGAAGAAACCTGTTTTGTTTTATTCATGCAGAACTAAGTTAGAATAATTAAATTATGATTAAAATCAGCCAAGCAAGGCATAAAATAATACAGTCCTGATGTGGGCAAATGGGGTCACTATAGATGTCTTGAACTCACTGTGACTCCACATAGTAGACAGCTACATAAGGAGGGTTGGGATGAACCTCTTCTGCTTTTACATGAGAAAGTGGTGTGAAGAGGGGGAGAAGATGGTGGAGATGCAAGAACAGACCAGGAAGTCATGAAGGCTTTAGAATGGTCCCTTTGGAATGCTGAAAGGAAAGGTTTAGTTTAGTTTACGATCGACACAAAAAGCTGGAGTAACTCAGCGGGACAGGTAGCATCTCTGGATAGAAGGAATGGGTGACTCTTCGGGTCGAGACCCTTCTTCAGACTCGACTTCAGACTTCAGTTTAGTTTAGTTTAGTTTAGTTTAGAGATACAACACAGAAACTGGCCCTTTGGCACACCGGGTCTGCACTGACCAGCGATCCCCGCACAATAACACTATCCTACACACACTGATAATATCAGGCATTTTGAGTGCTTGACGAAATTGAAGATTTCTGCTTCTGTAAAACCTGCTTGTCATCTTTTGCAAAAGCTTCGAAGACCATGAGGATCATGGCTCCAGAGACTCTGTGGACTGGGAGGAGGTTGAATAAAGGTTGATGTCCAGATGGCCTTTAATTGTTAATATGTATGAGATTTTGCAGAGGGAGCTAGGTCCTGTTGGAAATGCATGCTAGGGATTGGTTGGGAAATGATGGGTTACAATAATGCTGCAGGGCCTTCCCGCCGCGAATGATGATTGGTCCAGGAGAGGGGCCTTTTATGATGTTTACTTTACCTAGGAGAATGTTTCTTTACCTCACAGAATTGTTTCCCCCTAATTGCTTTATGTTGAAACTATGTTATGTGATATGTTATGATTGGGTTAGAGAACTGTCATTCAATGTATTTAGTAACCCTTATCGATAATTGGCTTGTAGGGGTTGCCCCCCCCCCCCAAGTATTTTCATGCCAAGGGTCTGGAAAGGTATAAAAGAGGGGAGAGCACATTGGGGTGTGCCGATCTTCTGGGATTTATTCTATTCGCACGAGGCTGATGGGCTCGAATGAGTAGGGACAAGGATCGGTCCCGCGGTATTGGATTATGTATTGTATTGGTTTTGTTATTGTGTAATAAAAGAGAATTGGTTTTCCAGTGCTCGTATTCGGTATTTGACTGAACCAGACTAAGGGGGGTAAGATTAAGACCAGAATTACAACACTAGGGACAATTTACAATTAATGTATACCAAGCTAATTAACCTACAAAACTGTACGTCTTTGGAGTGTGGGAGGAAACTGGAGACACCGGAGAAAAACCTCTGCAGGTCACAGCGAGAATGTACAAACTCCACACAGACTGTACCCATAAGTCAGGATCAAACCCGGGTCTCTGGCAATGCAGGGCAGCAACTCTTGTGCTACGCCACCATGCCTCCCTTATGGAAGGTAAAATGTGTCTAGGGGTGGAACCTTGTTAATGGTGACAGCAGAAATGAAGACTGACTGAAGAAGGGTGCCAATCCAAAATATCATCTGTTCAATCTATCCAGAAATGCTACCTGACCTACTGAGTTACTCCAGCACTTCGTGTTTCGCTCAAGATTCCACCTGCAGCTTATTGTATCCATTATACTCAGTTCCCTGACTGATGAAGGCCAGCATGCTAAAGGATTTCTTCACTTCCCTCTCTACCTGTGATGCCATTTTCAGATAACTATACCAGTATACCTACATATATCCCTCTACTCCACCACATATTCCACCGCCGTACCATTCACTGTGAAGGTCCTGGTGCGATTTTCCAAAATGCAATACCACACACATATTTGAATTTTACTTCGGAGTCACGTGAGTGACTACGTGAAGAACCCGGCAGCATGCATGCGCGTCATATCGTCGAACGCATGACGCAGCAACTGGCCGGCTGGTGCGGGGCTCCAGCGATAAGTTTAAAAAAGACCCGCAGGTAAGTTCTTACCTATTCTGAGGTTGTTTTTTGTTCTGGTAAATTGCTTTACAGAACGGTGTGTTCCAGTATTATGGATAAATCGAGGTCCAAGTCCAAACGGACCGCGACGAAACAGGCTGTGGACCGCGGAAGTATGGGCAGTCAGCAGCGGCCATATTCACCTCCCGGGTCGCTGGCAGTGGAGCGAGCAACCTCCGACTTGGTCCCTCTAGAATTCGCAGTGGTTTCCCAGAAAGGGGGTAAAGCCAAGCGTAAGTCGGATAGGCCCGTGGAATCCGATGATTCGGGCTGGGAAGATTCACCTCCTGCGATGGATAGCGTTTGATGGAGCAGATGCTCCAACGTGACATGCTCCAGCAGACAGAGCTTTGTCTGGGTCTCCTCGGACACCTGGTACAGGACTGCACAGTATCTCCCTCTCCTCAGACGGGAGTATACGGAGTCAGTACTGGGCTGACTCTGAAGTCAGGGATTTGGCTGAAGGTACGTCTAGTGCGCTGGGGGTGCATGAAGCTCAGAATTTATCGCCTTTGATCTCCAAATTTGCGATACCCTCGCTGACTGGGGAACCATTACAAGAACACCTGGCGGCTAGTATTGATTACTTCATATCCCACCAGCTGCAGGAGCAAGTTATGACGGATACAGCTGCCAAGTACTTGGTACCTGCGAACTGTGCTTCCCTAAATGTTCCTGTGGTGAACAATTCAATTTGGGGACACATTGGTGGGGGCATCAGAGCCCAAGACGTAAAAATCCAAAATGTCCTCAAATTGCTGGCATCGGGATTTATGGCGTTTGCCAGGTCTATAGATGGAAGATTGCTATCGGATGAGCATGAGGATGCCCTGGCACTGTTATGCAGTGCTCAGTACGAGATCAACTGCTTCAGGAAAAGTGCCATCCGACCTGCCCTGAACTCTAAATTTGCGGGGTTATGCAAAACCAGCAAGACCCAGCCGCCAGGTCTACTATTCGGGGAGAACCTGTCAAAACAGGTCAAGGACCTGGATGAGGAGGCAAAGGCTGTCGGGCTGATAAAGGTGCCATCAACCGGCAAGACCTCCCAACTTCGGCGGCAGCACCACTATGCATCCACTAGCAGGAAACGGTATCCGGAGGCTGGTGAAAGCTCGAAGGCCGTGTTTTCTGGACAAAGGTCTTTTTTACGCCAAGGCCCAGAACGGCCTTCTTGGAAAATGCGCCAATCCCACATCCCAGCACCCCTACCCCCCAGGACTAGGGGACGGAAGAAGTAAATACAAACCCATTGGTAACCATGGAGGTAGGTGGGTCTGGCTTCTTCTGGGACTTTAGGGGTGAAAACGATTCACAGGTCAGTGGTAGGTTACACTTGTTTTGGAGTGCATGGAGTTCAATAATGTCTGACCCTTTTATACGGCACAGTATTCAAGGTTATAAAATTGAGTTCCTTCACAATTCATTTCCACCCACACAGCATGCACCTAAACGGATGTTTGTGCTCTCACAGCAAGAAAGTTTAGATGTGCATGCAGAAATTTTGAGGTTACGTTTGAAAGGGATAATTGAGAGATCCCGGCATGCCTCTCATGAATTTGTATCTAATATATTTACAAGGAAAAAGAAAGTTGGCGGTTGCCGCATCAACATTGATTTAACACTTGGATCTCATAGAAACTTACAAAAATTCTTAAGCGGTTGGACAGGCTAGATGCAGGAAGTTTGTTCCCGATGTTGGGGAAGTCCAGGACAAGGGGTCACAGTTTGAGGATAAAGGGGAAATCCTTTAGGACCGAGATGAGAAAAACATTTTTCACACAGAGAGTGGTGAATCACTGGAACTCTCTGCCACAGAGGGTAGTTGAGGCCAGTTCATTGGCTATATTTAAGAGGGAGTTAGATGTGGCCCTTGTGGCTAAAGGGATCAGGGGGTATGGGGGGAAGGCAGGTACAGGATACTGAGTTGGATGATCAGCCATGATCATATCGAATGGTGGTGCAGGCTCGAAGGGCCGAATGGCCTACTCCTGCACCTATTTTCTATGTTTTCTATGTTTTCTATGTTTTCTATGTAACACACCTTAATACTTTTGTGCAGTACAAACACTTTAAAAAGGAAACATTTGTTACTGCCAAACACTTGATTTCCAAAGGATACTTTATGACTTACATCGATCTTAAGGATGCGTAATATTCAGTACCCATACACGAGGATCACCAAGGGTATTTGAAATTTAACTGGATGGGGCAACTGTGGCAGTTTAAGGCTTTGCATAATGGTTTAACATCAACCCCCAGATTGTTTACCAAAATTTTAAAAACAGCATCTGCGCTTCTCAGGGCGCAAAAATATATTGTCATGGCATATCTGGATGATATCTT
Source organism: Amblyraja radiata (assembly GCF_010909765.2). NCBI lineage: Eukaryota > Metazoa > Chordata > Chondrichthyes > Rajiformes > Rajidae > Amblyraja > Amblyraja radiata. The sequence continues at coordinate 3,160,830 of NC_045977.1, forward strand.
AATTATTGGGAAAACTCTGGAATCAGCTAAATTAGTGGTTGCAGCCACCAAACTCTTATTTGAGAAATTGGGGTTTCTCATCCATCCAGATAAATCCAAATTGATACCTTCCACGGTTATGGATTATTTACGATTTACTGTTAACTCTGTTCACATGTCTGTGACCCTGCCTGGGGGCAAGGCCACAGAATTAGTAGAGGCCTGTCACAGCCTTATTGTTGTTAAGCAACTCACAATTCGACAAGTAGCTAGGGTGATTGGCAAGCTAGTGGCGGCATTTCCAGCCACACAGTTTGGACCTTTGCATTATCAAAATTTACAGAGGGCAAAGGTACAAGCACTCAAAGTTCATGCTGGTCACTTTGACAGACCTATGCGGTTACCAGCCAATGCTATTTCTGAATTGCAATGGTGAATATTAAACATTCGGCATTGTTCTAATACCATTGTAGTCAGTAGTCCTTCAGTTGTTTTACAGACTGATGCTAGCGCTCTAGGTTGGGGTGCTACTGATACCGTCTCTAGTTGTGGTGGCAGATGGGACATGTATGAATCTTCTTTGCTTCAATCACATGGTATTAATTATTTAGAATTGTTGGGTGCGTTCTATGGCCTAAGAGCCTACTGCACAGACATGCATCATCTGCATGTCCGACTTCAGGTTGACAACACCACTGCGGTGGCATATCAATCACATGGGTGGAAATAAGTCGATACCGTGTGATTATTTGGCTAACCTTACTTGGCACTGGTGCATCAAGAGAAATATTTGGGTATCAGCTACTTACCTTCCAGGTAAGCTTAATACAGTGGCGGACACCAGGTCATGACTATTTAATGACAACACCGAATGGATGTTGGACCACAAAGTGTTTACCAACATTGTAGATCGGTATGGAATGCCAGATATTGACCTGTTCGCATCCAGGCTCAATCACCAATTGCCAAAATATGTTGCTTGGGAGCCAGACCCTGGGGCAGTGGCGATGGATGCATTCTCGCTGCATTGGGGAGGACTGTTTTTCTATGCATTTCCTTCCTTGTGCCTCATCAATCGGATCTTGCAAAAAATCCAACAAGACTCCGCGTCGGGTATTTTGGTAGTATCCAACTGGCCTACTCAGCCATGGTTCCCTGTGGTTCTGGGTATGGTATCAGAACCTTGTATGGCCATTCCCAAAAATCGTAGTTTATTGGTTCATCCTGTGACAGGTGAGAGACACCCGTGCCATGATCGGTTAAATTTGTTAATTTGCAGAGTCTGAGGAGACCTTTCTTGGGGCTCGGAGGTGGATCGAACATTGGATATGATCACGGCGGCATGGAGAGATTCCACCAAAAAACAATATATCTCCTATATTAGAAAATGGGAGATGTTCGGTGCACGAACTGACATGACGTATAACACGGCTCATGTGACAGATGTATTAGAATTCTTGTCCAGTCTTTACTTTGATGAAGGTCTGTCCTACAGTGCCATTAACTGTGCCAGAAGTGCACTGTCGTCCTACTTATGGCGAGGGTCGAGACACCACGCTGTCAGGTCTCACCCTCTAGTGTCGAGACTTTTGAAGAGTATTTTTAATACCAATCCCCCCAGGCCTAGGTACTCCCACATTTGGGATGTTAGCACTGTCCTGACGTTGCTTAGGGGATGGGCTCCAGCTACGTCCCTGTCTCTGACCAAGCTAACTTATAAAGTGGTTATGCTGATGGCACTGATCTCGGCTCAACGAGTCCAGTCGCTGCATAAATTGCGGCTGGACACTATGACTGTAACTGCTGATAAAATAACATTCTACATATTTGAATTAATTAAACAGGATAGACCAGGGGCATCTGGTCATAAATTGGAATTCGTTGCCTATCCCATGGACCGTCGTTTATGCATAGTCACCCATTTACTTCAATATGTCAGGGTCACAAAAGATCTTAGGGACTCTGAAATGGCTTTATTTGTCAGTCATAAAAAACCTCACAAAAGGGTGTCTGTGCAGACCATCTCTAGGTGGCTAAGACAGATTTTGGCTTTGGCAGGTGTGGATACTGATGTTTTTAAATCTCATTCCACCAGGGCTGCATCGACTTCTGCAGCAAAATGGTTGGAAGTTCCTATGGACCACATCCTTGCGACTTTTCAAACATTTTATAATAAACCCATTGCCAGGACAGGGTTGCTTGCGGAGTTGATTTTAAACTCTGTATTATAATTTGCCCCGAGTGTAGGGGGTCATTATTATTTATTTGTTAATAAAGCATCAGCATGTTCAAATAACCATGTCATGTCTGAATGCATTCTACAGTTACTCCTCCTTGGTCAGTTATTACAGTGTGTGACGCGTGGACTTGTTCCACTGCATGAAATCACAGAGCTTTGAAGTCTTCACGTAGTCACTCACGTGACTCTGAAGTAAAATAGTAAGATTAAACGAGAACTTACCAGTTTGAAGTTTGATTTTTATTTCATGAGGAGTTACGTTGAGGGATTACATGCCCTCCACTCCTAACCCTCTATCATGGCTGCCATGAAGGGAGAGTGGACGCTGGCGCGCCTTAGCTGCCGCTGCTCTCTCTTCGCATTATGTTTTTGATTTTTGTTTTTGGACTGAATTCTGTTTTTAATTTGTGTTTCTGTGATGTCTTTATTATTTATTTTATTCTGATTATATGTTTATATTTCCTAACCTATGTAAGGTGTCCTTGAGATGTCTGAAAGGCGCCCAATAAATAAAATGTATTATTATTATTATAAAGGTCAGCTGGTATGCTAGTTCTCTAATCTTACTATATTCAGTTCACCAACTGTCATCTGTGGTTTCACACCACTGCTTTGACGCGCATGCGTGCTGGCGGGTTCTTCACGTAATCCCTCAACGTAACTCATCATAAAATAAAAATAAAACTTCAAACTGGTAAGTTCTATTTTAATCTTACTATTTTACTTCAGAGTCACGTGAGTGACTACGTGAAGATTTCAAAGCTCTGTGATTTCATGCCATGGAACAAGTCCACGCGTCACACACTGTAATAACTGACTCCATTTGCCATTCCTCTGCCCTCTTGTCCAGCTGATCAAGATCCCGCTGTAATTCCTGGTAACCATATTTACTGTCTCTGATACCACCTGTTCTATTGTCATTGTAGGGGTTTCATTTCCCTTTACTACACTTCGGGCCCAACTGCCCGAGTTAATCTCTCCCTTGTCGGTGGGTCAAACGGCGACCACTCCACTCGAGCGGTTTCCAAGAGAGAGGATACAACAAAAGGGATTCCCCTAGGTTCTAGACCTCGGAAGTATGGTGGGATATGATAAAAGGTTGAATTGGTAAAACTTACTTTACACAATTTTACTTGCAAGTACACTCCCCCTTTTCCCTTCTTCTCTCAACCTCTATCCTATTTCGGGAACTTCACCAGGTCACTGGGATACTTACAGCTAGGTTGATGCAGGCTCACGAGCCGTCCAGCAGAGCAGAACTGAGAGCGAGTTCTGGCTTGACTCCGGCTTTTTATACCTGAGTTTCTTTTGAAACCCCCAGGTGGTCCTCTGGATAAAAGGGTTCTTTTGATGATTCCCAGTTTCGATTTGGCATGAACAATAGGCTTCCGATGATAAGGAGTTTGCTGATGTCATGATCCCTCAGCCTGATCGTTATCCCATCGCCTACATGGGCTCCCATTGTCCCGATGGATGGGTCATCCACGATGGTGATTGTGCTTGCTGCTGGCCTGTTTACCACCGTCTGCTGAGGCTCGGTACCTTCCTTTGTGTTTCCAAGATAATCTCGTTATCTCCGTCTCAGCCTTTCCTGCCCACACCATTCGCATAGTTGTGTGATGCCCAAGTCCACAGGCCAGACAGGTTTGAAACTTGAAACTGATTCTTTTCTTGTGGATTGTTTTTTTCCCCTTTGCAGCCAGCAAGTCTGTCTTTTTAAAATGTCCATGTCCTTATCCGAGTTCTCTAGTTCCAGTTCACTCCCAACCCTCTATCATAAAGGTCAGCTGGTATGCTAGTTCTCTAGTCTTACTATATTCAGTTCACCAACTGTCATCTGTGATTTCACACCACTGCTTTGACGCGCATGCGTGCTGGCGGGTTCTTCACATAATCCCTCATCGTAACTCCTCATAAAATAAAGATCAAACTTCAAACTGGTAAGTTCTCGTTTTAATCTTACTATTAAACTCCATTTGCCATTCCTCTGCCCTCTTGTCCAGCTGATCAAGATCCCGCTGTAATTCCTGGTAACCATATTTACTGTCTCTGATACCACCTGTTCTATTGTCATCTGCAAAGTTACTAATCGCATTTTGAAATTATCATCCAAATCACTGAAATAGACGACAAACAGCAAAAGACCTACCAGTGTTGCTGGGCACACCACTAGTCACAGGCCTCCAGTCTGCTAAAAATCCTCTATTTATGACTCTTTATTTCCTACCATGAAGCCAATTCAGTCTCCCTGGATCCCAAATATCTTATCCCTCAGAATCCTCTCCATTAACTTTCCCACCACAGATGAAATGTTTACTGGTCTATAATTCCCATGTTTTTGTTTGCACCCCCTCTTTAATAGAGGTGCAATATTAGCTGACCTCCAGTCAGCGGTATCTCACCCTTTTCTAACTATGATTCATATATCTTAGCCATCCATAGCTTCTGAAATTTCTTCACTACCTTTCTCAGTGTCCTTGGATTTACCTTATCAAGCCAGGCAGCTTTGTCCACCTTCATACACTTTAGGTCAAAGATCCTACAGCGGAGCAAGATAGACCACTCCTGCTAAATGCTATGGGCTGACGTGTAGTATGCAATGGAATGGAACATGGGCCTTATTTTCATCCATTTCCGTAACCCAACCCAACCCGACCCGACTCGCAGTGTAATCAGCGTTGCGGGGGAACAGTTTGTGTTAAGAAATTTAAATTCTGAAAATGAGGAGTAGTTTTTACCAAATAACTTTTATTTTTACGAGGATGTTTCTGTAACCAGCTTCCGTCTCCGCACTAGTTATCTTTGCTCCGCTATGGGATCTTTGGTGTGGAGACGGAAGCCAGTTACGGAAATGGGGCTGAAAATTACCCATGAATCTGCCCATGACCGTACTACGTCTTTTTCGACGAGTGATCTATCTTGCTTACTATAGGATCTTTGCTTTAGGCTATTCTACACCTCCTCAACCATACAGACTGTCCTCAAGACAGTACCATTACATTTCCCAAGTTCCCTAGTCTTCACGTCTTCCTCCACAGTAAAACAGCGGAGAAATAATCATTGCACAAACTGCCTGTTGCATTAAGATTAACGAACAATAATAAAAGACCTTACCTTATCTTGCCATCACCCTCCGCTCAGCCTCCTCACCGAAGCCTCTCAAACCAAGATTTTCAACACATACCCTCAAACACAACACTTGCACCTCAACACATAGCCTCTCCCAAAAGGCTGCATCTAAAAGACCACTCTGCCTTCCTTTTATATACCACTTAGAGCAATCATTCTCGGACATTAACGGCCGATTTTTAAATCATCCAAAGATAGACGCAAAAAGCTGGAGTTATTCATCAGGTCAGACAGCATCTCTGGAGACAAGGAATAGGTGACGTTTCGGGTCAAGACCCTTCTTCAGACAGAGTCAGGGGAAAGGGAAATGAGAGATATAGATGATGATACGGAGAGATAGAAAACAAATGAATGAAAGATATGTAACGATGATGAAGGAAACGCTCCATTGTTGGCCAGGTGATAACGAGCTATGCAGACAAGCTGTTTCTCCTCTCAGCTGCTCACCAGCTGCTGAAACTGAATGTGCAGATGAACTAGCTGTAGGCTTGTCATGGATATTGGTGGCTAACATATCCTTTGAGATGGAAATCTAAACAATTCCCAATATTTTGACTTTCTCTGACTCACAGCTTCTAGTTCATTATATTTTTTCCACTGAGTTGAATGTCCTTGTTAAAATTGAAACAGTAAACAAGGGCACTTAGAATGACCTAGCCCAACAGTTGCCTGGGTTTCAGTAACTACTGTTAAGCGGCCTTTTCACGGGGCGACTTGACGCAAGAGTTAACCGGAGTTTAACATCGTGGGAACCTCGTGCGATAACAGTACGGCATTCGTGGACCACCGTGGACCACCGTAGCGCTAACGGCAGGTCATCGTGTAACTTGGTCACTTGGGAGAAAATTCAAGAAAGTTTGAATTTCTCCAAGAGTGACTTGTACACTTGTGGTTGAGTATTGCAACATTATATGAACGTAGTGGCCAGTGCGATATCCGTAATAACTCTTGCGGGTACCGTGGGAACTCCTGCGAACGGTGAACCCGGAAGCTGGACAGAGGGAACGGTGAGTAAAAATTATCTTATGTGGAATTGAATTTAAAAAATAAATAAAAATAAAGATTTGCATCCGCATATGGACATCAACTTATTCATGAGTTATGTTAATGAGATTCAAGAAAATAACTATAATCTTTAAAAGGGACTTTAAAAGGGACTTTACTGAAAGGTTACGCATTTTTATGGTCCGTGAGAAATTTTTCACATCTACTTCTTTGAGAGATACAGGTCGGAGTCCTCGGGTCCAGGGGTCCGGAACGCTACCAATCAATGTTGTACAGAGACCCGTGTAAGGAGTGAACTGCACATGCTGGTTTAAACCGAAGACAGACACAAAAAGCTGGAGTAACTCAGCGAGTCAAGCAGCATCTCTGGAGAAAAAAAGCTGATGTTTCGGGACGAGACACATCTTCAGACTCAATTCCGATTAGGCTGTCTGAAGAAGGGTTCCGGTGTTGGGGGAGTCCAGAACCAGGGTCCCAGTTTTACAGTCTACCGTGGTAACTCTTTAACTCAGTAAAGTAAAGTAGCCTTTATTGTCATATCAGCGCACAGGCAGCAGTTGACTGTTGCTCTATTCAGTTTCCCAGGGGGTCGGGACGGGACTGGAGTTGGGAGAGAAAGGTGGGGGAGTCGAGGGAGAGGAGGGGGAGACAGATGGGGGTGTCTTCATTTACTGACGGCGGGTGTCTGTCACTGAAACAGGCAGGTGAGATTTCACATCCACCTTGTGGGTGCCTCTCTCTCTCTCTCCCTCCCTCTTACACAGGCTGAGAGACTCTGCCTCTGTGAGTGTACGTCTCTTTCTCCCCCTCTCCCACACACAGTAAGACCGAGGTACTGTGCTCAGTCCATCTGTGTCTCCCACATACACAGTAAAATATGTCTCCAAATGAGCCAATTCAACCAAGGGAGGATATATATAGTGTGTGAAAAAAAAAGTTACATCATTTGTGTCACGTGTAGTTCACGATGTTCATTCAAGATTTAACGGGAAAGCTCGGGAAACGGACAAGTTCACTCGCACAAATAGCAGAAATGCCGAGTACCGTGGGAACTCTTTATCTACTGCCGTTATATCGTGCGAGACTCGTGCTGGACCACGACCTCTTCACTCTGGTGACATCTTGCGTCAACTCGCCCCGTGAAAAGGCCGCTTTAGGGGGGACTTGATAGAGGTCTTTAAAATGATGAAAGGGATAGACAGAGTTGATGCGGATAAGCTTTTCCCACTGAGAGTAGGGAAGATTCAAACAAGGGGACATTCAGATTCAACTCAGATTCAGATTCAACTTTAATTGTCATTGTCCTTGTACAGTACAGAGACAACAAAATGCATTTAGCATCTCCCTGACATGACTTGAGAATTAAGGGACAGAAGTTTAGGGGTAACATGAGGGGGAACTTCTTTACTCAGAGAGTGGTGGCTGTGGGGAATGAGCTTCCAGTGAAGGTGGTGGAGGCAGGTTTGTTTTTATAATTTAAAAATAAATTAGATAGTTATATGGACGGGAAAGGAATGGAGGGTATGGTCTGAGCGCAGGTATATGGGACTAGGGGAGAATACGTGTTCGGCACGGACTAGAAGGGTCGAGATGGCCTGTTTCCGTGCTGTAATTGTTATATGGTTATATGGTTAACAGGTTTTAGTTCCCCAAAACTATTGACAGAACAGATATTATCAGTACGTTCAGGAGGAACTCTGAATGAGCAGAGATAGCTATCGCTAAGGGACATTTGTTCTATCTCTGTGTACTGCTGTGCAAGATTTGGATCTGTACCAATCTACCGACACTCCTCTTTAAGAAAGTATGATGGCAACATTACCCTCAATATTTACAACACAGAATCACTTCGCCCACCCATGGGAAATGTCAGCTACTGAGTTCAAATTAGTGCAATTGTTTTCCAACATAGAGTTGCAACTTCAACCAATGTCTTGGTTATCTGTGGATTTCAAATTAAAATATAAACTAATTCAAATGCCAGCGATTTAATCAATGTGTTTCCTTTTTCTCAAATGTTGAGGAAACATGTCATATTCTATTTCAAGTGTGTACGAAAGAACTGCAGATGCAGGTTTAAATTGAAGATAGGCGCAAAATGCTTGAGTAACTCTGAAGAAGGATCTCGACCCGAAATGTCACCCATTCCTTCTCTCCAGAGATGCTGCCTGTCCCACTGAGTTACTCCAGCTTTTTGTGTCTCTCTTCATTCTTTTCCAATATTTTCTGTTGGATGAAAATGACAAAGGAAATTTAGTTTGATTTCATCTCTAATATGGGATGCACCCTGGATGAATCTTTTTAATCCTTTTGTGGAGAGTTGGGTATAACTCTTAGGGTTAACGGAATCAAGGGATAAGGAGTGAAAGCAGGAACCTTTAAGCAATGGGAGATTAGAAACATAGAAAATGGGTGCAGGAGTAGACCATTCGGACCTTCGAACCAGCACCAACATTTAATATGATCAAATTGGATGATCAGCCATATTAAATGTTGGTGCTGGTTCGAAGGTCCGAATGGCCTACTCCTGCACCCATTTTCTATGTTTCTAATCTCCCATTGCTTAAAGGTTGTCCATGCCTCAGTATGTCAACTACAATTGTCAAAATAAAGGTCTTTTCCACATCCCATTATTTTTCCAAGATCTCGCAACAACACAGCAAGACAAGGTACAGAACTAGACTGTTCACACAGCATGCCAATTTAAACTCTTTGTCGGACTTATTAATTAGTAACAGTTTCTCGCTTCATCCCTATTGTTCTTTAACTCTTCATGTTTTTTATCCAATTCCATTTTGTAAGTTGTTATTCAATTTCTTTCATGTGTTCCCTCAATGTCTCATGGAATGTTGCAGAAGCTTAATGCGAAATAAAGCTGCAATATCCTTGTAAAACCTTCATATTGAATGGTTACGTAAAATAACCTTTTTGATAGGACAATGCACTATATAAGCTCAGTAATGGCCATTACATTTTTAAACAAAATAATTAAAAGGGCAGCAACTCACACGTGTAATGGCACCAGAATAGTAAAAAGGCAATGCCCAGAATTTTGAAAAGATAATGTTTGTCATTTTAAGTCATTGTTTGGCAAATCCTAAAAAGATCCAAAAAGTGTGATATTATTGACTAGACTGACTATTTTAGAACACCTGATTAAAATGTAAACCAACCCGTGAATCACCTAACGATAATTCCATATTTCGTTTTTTAGTTTAGTTTAGAGATACAGCCATTCGGCCCACTGAGCCCGCACAGACCCGTAATCTCTGCACATTAACACTATCCTACACACTCTAGGAACAATTTACATTTATACCAAGCCAATTAAGCTACAAACCTGTACGTCTTTGGAGTGTGGAAGGAAACTAAAGATCTCGGAGAAAACTCACGCGATCATGGGGAGATCGTACAAACTCCGTACAGACAGCACCCGTAGGCGGGGTCGAACCTGGATCTCTGGCACTGCAAGCGCTATCAGGCAGCAACTCTACTGCTGTGCCACTGTGCTGGCAGTCTGAAGAATGGTGTCGACCCATTCCTTCTCTCCACAGATGCTGCCTGTCCCGCTGAGTTACTCCAGCTTTTTGCGTCTATCTCCAGCTGGATGAAGCCAGTTTTATCTCCTGTGCAGACATTGCAGCTTCCTGTGGAAAAGGTAACCTTCATGAGGGTGGGATGGGATGCAATGAACAAGACGGAAACAAGACAGAAGGCTGAAGAAGGGTCTCGACCCAAAACATCATCCATTCTTTCTCTCCAGAGATGCTGTCTGACCCGCTAAGTTACTCCAGCATTTTGTGTCCATCTTCAATTTAAACCAGCATCTGCAGTTCCTTCCTACACAAGACAAAAACTTTGACAGGCAGCTCTCAACTTTGAATAACATGAATATTTCTCTCATTCCGAATCATTTACGTTTATTTCAATACTATTAAACATTAAACAAAATGTTAAAAAATATCAAATATAACTGAATATTTTGTTAAAAAATAAACAAATCAAGCATATTAAATGAGACAAAAAAACTTATTTTAAAGAATCCTGCAATACAAAAATGGTTTAATCACATTTATTATCCCTTGAAATCAACTTGAGGTCCAGCCCTTGTAGATCTTTTTTTTTATTTTTATTTTTTTATTTTTTTTTAAATTAGAAGTACGGTAAGTTACAATACTGCACAACACATGTCTTAATACATTTTTTGTACCGCTTCATTTTTTGAGCTTTAAGAAAAAGATAGAAGTAAAGGAAGTAAAGAAAGTGCGCAAGAGTCGTGAAGGTGCAGGAGAGTGTTGAGAAAAGTAAGCCCCTTAGAAAAGAAGTTAGAGAAGGAAGTAAAGAAAGAAAGTAGACCCTAGAAAAGAAGGAAAAAGAAAGGAGATACAATTGCTCTATTATAACATTAAACTCCCCAGAAAGGGGACTACCAACCTAGTCTGTTTTTGTTGTTTTTTTTTTTTTTTACCCCCCGTTGCCAGATCCTGGCACCTTTTATTTATTTATTTATTTATTTATTTTTTAAATCACTATTGCACCTTATGCTTGTAATAGTTCCAAAAACGTAGACCACGTCTTTTGGAAGTGGTCTGCTTTGCCTGCTAAGAGGAATCTCATCTCTTCCAGATGTAGTGTTTCAAACATATTTGATATCCACATTTTTATTGTTGGTGTAGGCGCATTTTTCCAGAATTTAAGTATGAGCTTTTTTCCCATTATTAGCCCGTAATTGAGTAAATTCTTCTGAAACACGTTTAGTTCAGGGTTACCTTCCGATATTCCAAAAATAATCCATTCTGGTTTTGGTACCAGTTTTATTTTAATTAATTTTGTAAAGATGTCAAATATTTCATTCCAGAATTTTTGTATTTTTGTACAAAAAACAAAAGAATGCGCTATGGTAGCTTCTTGACACAAACATTTATCACAGATGGGTGAGACATTAGGGAAGAGTTTATTTATTTTAGTTTTTGAATAATATAGTCTATGTAATGTTTTGAATTGGATGAGAGTACGTCATACGTTGATCGAACATTTATGCACCTGTAGTAAGTGATTATCCCAGCTCTCTTTTGAAATTTTTATAGCTAATTCTTGTTCCCAGTCTCTTCTAATTCCATCAGTTGTGGGTATTTCTATGTTTAAGATGATGTCGATATTACGTACGATAAGTACGATATTAGACTTCGCTGATTCCGCCTTTGTCTTCATTGCTTCATACGCATATTGCTTGCTTCCCAGCATGAATTGGGAAAATTACTATCATTTCAACAACTACAACTGAAATATAATTTGAAAAATAATCAATATTTTAAATATCTTCAAATTCGTGATTATCTGAAAAAATACACAAAAGACTATCATAATATGCCTACAGACTTACTTGTAGATCTTTTGAACAGATTTGCTATTCCCCGTGTGTGTGTTCTGGGGAATTGCTGACACTCTAGACTCTGTTAATATGAAGGTAATAGGATCTTGGCATGTTAACACACAAGCTAAAACATCTTTCAACATATGTAGGAAGGAACTGCAGGTGCTGGTTTAAATCAAAGATAGACACAAAATGCTGAAGAAGGGTTTCGACCTGAAACATCACCCATTCTTTCTCTCCAGCAGGGCCGGCGTTAAGCCGATTTGACCGATTGCTCCCAATTGGGCCCCGCGCCTAAGCGGGGCCCCGCACTAATGTTCAGTATTTCGTACGGAAATACGAATTATCTTTGTTAAATAAAGATTTTTTTTAATTCGCCATCCGGATTTTTTTAAACGAACATGTATAACAACCGCTGCATGGCCATCATACACAAACGATTTGTTAACTAGTGCTGTTAGCACTTCTTAACGGTAAGTACTTAACACCTTGTTATGCAATGTCATGAATCTGCATCTATCCGCATTCCTCAGTAAATGTTATAGTGTTTTGAACAAGTATTAATGACGCCGTGTTCCTTTGAATAAAATTCACGCGGCGTCATTAATACTTGTTTAAAACACAATTACATTTACTGAGGAATGTAGATCGATGACACGTTGAGAATTTCATTTAACTCACCATCATGGGTGAGGGCCCCAGACCGCGAGAAGGGGCTTCTTCCTGGTGTGCAGGTTTGTCATTCACCTACCGACCCACGTTGTGTCCAAAGATCTTATAGCGGATCTTTGGTTGTGTCTCTCTGTCTTTTGCTCACTCCCTCCCTCCCTCTTTCTCTCGCGCTCTCTCTCCCGCTCCCCATATTGTCTCTCTCTAGCTCTCCCACTCCCTCTCTATCACCCTGTCCCCTCAGCATTTGTGGAATGACGTTTTGCAGTAGACAATAATGCTGGAGAAACCCAGCGGGTGAGGCAGCCGCCTGGCCCGCTGCGTTCCTCCAGCACTCTGTGTTTTTTGTTTGGCTCTGAAGTTGAAGGTGGCTCAGCGGGACGGGCAGCGGCTCTGGGAAGAGGGTTGTGTTTCTGGTCGAGACCCTTCTTCAGACAATCACAAGTACTCTCACCGACGCGAGTTCAGTTCGGTCTGAAGAAGGGTATTCTCTCCAGAGTCGCTGCGCTGCCTGTCCTGCTGAGTTACTCCAGCTTTATGTCTATCTTCAATTTCAGAGAATTACAATTTCTCACGGGGGGCTTATAACGTCTCTAAACCACTCTGGGACCCTCTGAACACCTCTAAACCCCCTCTAGCCCCCCTATTTCCCTCTATTCCCCTCTAAACAATTGTAAACACACCTGAACCCATCTGAAGCCCTCTAAACATCTCTAAACCGTTTAAACCCCTCTAAACTAGGAGGCTGCAAGGTGACTTGGATAGGCTGGGTGAGTGGGCAAATGCATGGGAGATGCAGTATAAAGTGGATAAATGTGAGGTTATCCACTTTGGTGGCAAAAACAGGAAAGTAGACTATTATCTGAATTGTGGCCGATTAGGAAAAGGGGAGATGCAACGAAAAATGCTCACGGCAGACCAAACGTGTTAAATAGAAATTGGTCAGATATTGAGCTTTACACAGTGAGAAATCATGTGAAATAATCACTGAATTTAATTTTAAATGAATGTACCTGCATGTTATACTGTTTAGTTTGGAGATACCACCAGATAGTCTGGTTGATACAACCAGATCAGTTTCGGGGATACAACCAGATTAGTTTGGAGATACAACCAGATTAGTTTGGAGATACAACCAGATAGTCCACTGAGTTCGCACCGACCAGCGATTTATGTTACAGATTTGACAAATTTATTTGGCGGCCAATCAAACGCTGTCTCTAAGGGGGTTGCATCCAATCACCAACCAGCTTCCTTAAAATTCCCGAAACTACACGAAATATAAACATACATAAATTTTTACTTTTCTAGAGTAGGGGCCCCGCCATCAGTTTTCTAATTGGGCCCCGCAATTCCTAGCACCGGCCCTGCTCTCCAGAGATGCTGCCTGTCCCGCTGAGATTCCAGCATTTTGTGTACATCTTTCAACATGTTGGGTTCCCAATGTTCATCCAAAACCTCCTCAATATGCTGAGCCAGTAGAGGAGTTTAGTTGGGTGTGAATTGCTATTGATCAGATAAGAAGAATGGTTAGTAACAAGTGTTGGGGGCAGCTAAACAAAGGATGAAGTGGAAGTGATAAAGAATCGGGAATGTGAACTGGATTGGAGGTTAGGAAGAATATCAGAGTAGAAGGGAGAGACGTAGACACAATATTAGTGGGGGTTGATGGAATAGGTGATTATGAAGAAAATGATAGAGGGGTGATTGTGGAGCCAAGGAATGGTAGGGAGAAGAATTTGGGCTAGGGTTGGTGATTAAAGTTGACTTAAGAAAGAATTGGCTCATAGTTGTTTATAGACGTCCATATACTGAGGTCATTGAGGGGTGGGGTTTTGAGTGGATTGGTCAGAGAGGTGATTATTCAGCGGTTGAGACCATTCCCAGAGAGGATTTGTTGGGGGTGATAACGTTACTGGCATCAAGGTCAAACACGGCACTAAAATTAAAAAAGAAAATTTCTAATAAAAATTGGACACTTTGGCCTCCCACGAGCAGATTAAATATAAATATAAATAACTGCAAGCCCATTAAGGCCTAAATTGGTGTGTTAAAGGCTTTGAATACCCAGGACAACATTAAACAAGTGAAGTCTCACAACTTGTGGTTGACTTTAATTGATGTCAATGCATATTCCCACTGACCTGCTGTACATACAATTATGAAAGGTATGCTTGAAACACTTACAACAGAATCCAATCGTGTGCTGCTGCCGCACTGGGTGGTATGTGACAGAGTTGATGAAATGTCCATCCTGCAGTGCACTAAATTGTTGCAGCATACAATAGAACTTGTAGGTCTGAAGAGTCTGGGGTTTTGCTGACTCTTGGCTGCTTCCCTCATCGTCTGCATCTGATGGGGAAGTCCCAGTGGTTTCCCACTCAGATGGTTGCTAAAATAGCAATTGGCTCCCCTAATTCTCCCAGCAGAACCCAACCTGCATGTTCACAAAGAAGATAGACACAAAAAGCTGGAGTAACTCAGCATTACAGGCAGCATCTCTGGATAGAAGGAATAGGTGAAGAGACCCTTCTTCAGACACAAATAATTCCATTGCTTTCAGTTGGATACATTTGCTGCTTGCTCACTTCATATGCTCATAAGTTTATGTTCATAAGTCGTAGGAGCATAATTAGGCCATTTGGCCCATCAAGTCTGCTCCACCATTCAATCATATTTGATCTATCATTCCCTCTTAACCCCATTTTCATGCATTCTCCCCGTAACCTCCGACACCCTTGCTGATCACAAATCTATCAATCTCCACCTTAGGGGGGCAGTGGCTTAGCGGTAGAGCTACTACCTTACAGCACGAGAGAACCAGGTTTGATCCCGACTATGGGTGCTGTCTGTACGGAGTTTGTACGTTCTCCCCGTGACTTGCATGGGTTTTCTCCGAAATCTTCAGTTTCCTCGCACACTCCAAAGACGTGCAGGTTTGTAGGTTAATTCTCTTGGTGTAAATGTAAATTGTCCCTAGTGTGTGTACAATAGTGTTAGTGTGTGGGGATTGCTGTTTGGCATGGACTCGATGGGCTGAAGGGCCTGTTTCCACTCTGTATCTGTAAACTAAACTAAACGAAATAAATATCCATTGACCTAGCCTCCACAGCCTTCCGTATCAATGAGTTCCACAGATTAATTTAAAATTAGGAAGTATTAGCCCTGTAAAGGTCCTGGGTCATTTTAACTACCCACCTACCAAGGTTTCAACTCATAAAACCACCTGGTAATTTTCCCTTTCATCCTGTGATTGATGCTTAAACATGATGGAATATCTCAGCTTGAAGAATCCAGATGTTAGGATCACCTGTTTGCGAAACATTAGAACTGATGCTGATATAGGAAAATCGTTACATACTGCAATCTAAAGAATCTCACAGCGTGCAAAAAGATTGCATTAGGATGTTGTGCAAATGGGTACTATGATAAAATTATTGATCCGTTGAATTTGGTTCTGCTAATTCACTATTGGTATTTTGATAATAAATTAAGAGCCCAGATATAAAATTCCTAACTTCCGATGAAGTCACTTTTAAATGATAATATTTAGTCTAAATATATCCATTATCAGTATTTATCCTGACACTTCATTGAAGAGCAGATTTACATATTTTGCTTCATAACGATATTGGATTAATAAAATAGATTGAACGTAATATATTAAATGCAGACACACTGATTTATATTTTTGCCACGAATCTCAGCTGAGATATTAAGCATTACAGAGTTCAGTGTGCTGTGCTGACTACCTCTCAGCTATTCCCTCCAGCATGTTATTGCTTAATTCTCACATGAAATATTAACACCCAGTCATATCTTCGAGAGACTGAAGTGGGTCATCTCAGCCTGTTCGCATTCCTTCAGCAAAAAGTATTTCCTTGGGGTGTAATTAAACGAGGGCAAAGAGGTAAGGAACAGCTAATGACTGCATTGCCCATCAGGGAGTGGATGAGTTATTACAGGCCAGACAGCCGTATTAATAACAGCAGGTGTCTGCATCAGGTGTACCACAACATCAATGCAACTTCAGTGGATCCTAGCTACAACCTGTCTGATAATATTAAGAAAATGTAGTAGCACCATATATACCCCTAGAGTCATAGATTCACAGAGTGATACTAGACTAAGTGGGACCCGTTGGGTCCCATGTTCACACGGGAGCGCTGGTCCCCAACACAATATTCCACCTCTCCACCAATTCCAATATTGGTAGCCAGTGGGGGGGGGGGGCTTTCTGGAGCGCTGCTATGGGTGTTATGGGCTGAAGGGACTGGTCTCCAGAGGGCTAGTATGGACATTGTGGGCCAAATGGATTCTTGGGGTGGCAGCTCAGTCCCTCAAGCCTGATGTGCTGGCAGCTCACTCACGGCTGGTGGGCTGGCAGTTGACTCATGGCCATTCCTTGAAATTCCATTTCAAGCAGGGTGCAAGGCCACCAAATTCAAATCCATTTTCCTACCATTTCAAGCAGGGTGCAAGGCCACCAAATTCAGGTGCAGTTTCTTACCACTTTGAGCAGGGTTCAAGGCCACCAAATTCAAGTGCACTTTCATACCACTTCAAGCAGGGTGCAGGGCCACCAAATTTAAGTGGAGTTTCATGCCACTTCAAGCTGGATCCAAGACCACCAAATTCAAGTGCAGTTTCATACCACTTCAAGCAGGGTGCAAGGCCACCAAATTCAAGTGCAGTTTCATACCATTTCAAGCAGGGTGCAAGGCCACAAAATTCAAATGCATTCATACCATTTCGTGCAGGGTGCAACGCCACCACATTCAAATGCAGTTTCATACCATTTCATGCAGGGTGCAAGGCCACCACATTCAAATGCAGTTTCATACCATTTCAAGCAGGGTGAAACCACCATAAAACCACACAAAACACTACACTCACAGTTCAGTAGACATTCAGTGTGTCCAGTTGATTCACAGCTCAGACAGAGTCGTGACCTCTCCCTTCCACATCATGCAGAGACTGAGCCACACCCATACTTCTGGGTTTTATAATCCCTCCCTCTTTTTCTTATTTTTAGTTAGTTTAGTGTTTTGTTTTGAGGAGTTCTAGCTTTTTTATGTGTGGGGGAGGGGGAAACTAATTTTCAGGGTCCCTACCTGGTCGGAGATGCAGCTTTTCTCCGGGCTGCAGCTTCGACCCGTCCCCGCGGCCTACCAGCGGGCCTGGAGCGGCGTCTCCTGAGGGGACCGCCTGGAGCTTCGGCATCGGCGGCGGCGGCGGCACCGGCTCAGCAGCGGCGGCGGCACCGGCTCAGCGGCGGTGGCACCGACTCAGCAGCTGCGGCGGCTGCACCGGCTCAGAGGCGGCACCGGCTCGGCGGCGGCACCGGCGACGGCACCGGCTCAGCGGTGGCGGCGATGGCACCAGCTCAGCAGCGGCCGCGGCACCGGCTCAGCAGCGGCGGCGGCACCAGCGGCAGTGGTACCGGCTCGGCATCGGTGGCGGCGGGGCTGCGGGTCGGAGGACGGCGGTGCAGCGCTGGAGCGCCATTGCTGGGCTGGCGGTGACTTCGCTGAAACTCCGGTAACTGGAGCTGGGTCCGTTGCGGAGCTGCGGGTCTGTGGAGCGGCTGTGGGCGGCGGCGCTGAACTTTCCATCGGGAGCCTGGGATCTCTTGATGAGATCGCCAGTTGAGCTCCATTCGGCGTGGCCCTGTCGGCTCCGGAAGCCACGGTCTCGAGTAAGGAGGCCCGACTATGGGTGGACATGGGGATGGGACTGGACTTTGTGCCTTTCCCCACAATGGGAACCATTGTGGGGGGAAGTTTTGATGTTGAAACTATCTATTACTGTCATGTTGTATTCTTTTTTTTATGTGCTGCATGGCAAAAAGAATTTCACTACACCTAAAGGTGTATGTGACCAAATAAATTTGAACTTGTGAACTTGAAAAAGGTATGGCCTTCATGGCATGATTAACAGGAGAGAGATTCTCAACATTTTTTAAACACTAATATCACTTTTATTTTTCATTGATGGGAAGAATCCTCTGCACCTGATGAGCAGAGGGGGACTGAGCAAGATGGCCAAAAATCACAGGCGTAAATGGTAGCGTTTTATCTAAAATCAATATACAGTGCAAACAGGAAGTCAAGTTTAGTCAAACAACCATTTGCAGGCAGTGTCTTTTCACTTCAACCCAAACCCCCCATACAACCATTTGCATTGCTTTTTTACTTTAACCCAAACCCCCCAAACAACCATTTGCAGTGCTTTTTTACTTCAACCCAAAAACCCCAAACAACCATTTGCAGTGCTTTTTTACTTCAACCCAAACCCCCCCCAAACAACCATTTGCAGTGCCTTTTTACTTCAAACCACATTAAGGGCAGTTAAGGTTAGTAAAACCACACTCACAGTTTAGTAGACATGTGTTCAGTGTTATTCACAGCTCAGACTGAGAGACATGACCCTCTCACTTCCCCCATCTTGCAGAGACTGACTGAGGCACAACACTTCCGGGTTTTATAGTCCCTCCCCCCTCCCACTAGAAGGGGCATCAGAGAGAATGTCAACATGTTTTAAACATTAATAACTCTTTTATGTTTCATTGATGGGAAAAATCCTTTGGTCCAGCTCAGCAGAGGGGGACTCTGGGCGATGTGGCCAAAAATGACAGCCGTAAGTGGTGGCATTCCTTCAGAAATCATGAAACAGAAAGTCAGAAATTTTTCAAGGTCTTCAGTATTATAAACAGCATGGAACCAGGCCCTTTGGCCCAACTTGCCCATATTGGCCAACATATCCCAGCTACACTAGTCCCACCTGCCTGCGTTTGGTCCATATCCCTCTAAACCGGTGCTACCCATGTACCTGTCTAACTACTTCTTTTAAACTTTGAGATAGTCCCTGCCTCAACCACCTCCTCCGGCAGCTTGTTAAATACACCTACCTCTCAGATTCCTGTTGAATCTTTTCCCCCTCACCTTAAACCTATATCCTCTGGTCCTCGATTTATCTACTCTGGGCAAGAGACACTGTGCATCTACCCGATCTATTCCTCTCTTGATTTTATACAACTCTCACCCTCCTGTGTTCCAAGGAATAGACTCCCAGCCAAAGATCTTATAGCGCTCTCAGCCTACTCAACCTCTCCCTATATCTCAGATGCTTTAGTTCTGGTAACATCCTCGTAAATCTCCCCTGTACCCTTTCCAGCTTGAGGTCATCTTTCCTTCTGGTGCCCAGAACTGAACACAATACTGTAAATGCAACCTCATCAATGCCTTATACAACCGCACATGACCTCCCAACTGAAGAAGGATCTCGACCCAAAACATCACCCATTCCTTCTCTCCAGAGATGCTGCCTGACCCATTGCATTTTGTGTTGACCTCCCAACTTCTATACTCAATATTCTGACTGGTGATGTGCCAAAAGCCTTTTAGACCACCTGATCTATCTGCGACGCCACCTTCAAGGAACCATGCACATGCACTCCTAGATCTCTCTGCTCTACAACACTCCCCAGAGGCCGACCATTCACTGTATAGGTCCTGCCCATGTTAGACTTTCCAAAATGCAACACCGAACATTTATCTATATTTCCATTAAATATTCCTCAGCCCACCTGACCAATCGATCAAGATCCTGCTGCATTTTTTCACAACCATATTCTTATGTAATGAAATAACACCATCATGATATTTTTTTCTTCTTTACGTGGCTTTGAGTTTGGGGACATATTTAAAAGCTGGTCTTGGACATCAAAAGTATGCAAAAAATGCCTACCTTTTTAATCATGTTTTTCACACGTGAGAAACATTTGACCAACATTTGAACCTCACCACATTTATGCCATCAAGTCATGGTACTAGAGCTGTTCAGCACAGAAATAGGCCCTTCAGTCCAACTGGTTCTGCCAAGTAAGTTGTAGAAATAAAGAACTGTAGATGCTCAACACAAAAGGACACAGAGTTCTGGAGTAAATCAGCAGGTCAGGCAGCATCTCTGGAGAATGTGGATAGGTGACGTTTCAGATCAAGCTCTTTCTTCAGACTGATAGTAGGGGGAGAAGAAATCTTGAAAATGGGAGAGGCAGGACAATATATGGCAGGTAATGTCAACACAGGCTTTGTTTAGTTTTAGTTTAGTTTAGAGATATAGCTAGGAAACAGGCCCTTTGGCCCACCGAGTCTGCACTGACCAGCGACTCCCGCACAATAACGCTATCCTACACACACTAGGGACAATTTACACTGATACTAAGCCAATTAACCTACAAACCTGTGCGTCTTTGGAGTGTGGGAGGAAATCGAAGATCTCGGAGAAAACCCACGCAATTACGGGGAGAACATACAAACTCTGTACAGACAGCACCGGTAGTTGGGATCGAACATGGGCCTCTGGCACTGTAAGGCAGTTGCTCTACCATTACGCCACCATGCTGCAGGGTATTTTCAGGCGAGGGGAATTTTTTGACATAGTTAGTAAACATAGTTTTCCCCATCTGTCATAGATGGAACTCTCACCTGTGTCTCCTCTGTGTCCCATAGTTCTGCTCCTACACCACCACCCCATCCCCCCCCCCCCCCCCCAGACAGAACAAGGATAGACCCCGGGTCCTCACCTTCCATCCCTCCAGCCTCCGCTTCCAACACATCATACTCTGACAATTCCGTCACCACTAATGTAATCCCACCACCGGTTACATCTTCCCATCTCCACCTCTTACTGCCTTCTGTAGAGACCACTTCCTTCACAACTTAATTCACTCGTTCCTTCCCACACTAACCACTCCCTCCACAGGTACGTTCACCTGCAACTGCAGGAGATACAATACCTGACCCTATACCTCATCTCCAACCAATGACCCCAACAGTCTATCCAGTTGAGATACAGGTTCATGTGCATCTCCTCTAACCTCATCGACCTTATATAGTGTTAGGAAGCGGTTTCCTACACATCAGCAAGACGAAGTGAGACAAGTATGAATGTTAAATTCTCCAATTTTAGTTAAACTCTAACTAACCCCAGGTTTCTCACCCATACCCCCTCCACTCTCGCCCCCCCCACCTCCCCCTCCCTCTCCTGTGCCCCACCTGGACTTCCATCTATTTGTCCCATCCACTCCCACAACCCCCCCTCCCTTTGCTACTTTCTTCCCCCTGGCTTCAAAATCTTAATCCTGTCTCATACCTGCTGTTCTTATTTCTGACCCTTTCCCAACCATCTGCTGTTAAAAAGCCCCCTCACCTGCGTCAACCCATTCCCAGCCATGCTTTGTCCTGCCTCTTCCCTTTCCCAGCTTTCTTGCCCCCCTCCCCCCATCCCCCAAAATGTAACTGAAGAGGGGCCTCGGTGCAAAACATCACCTATCCATCTTCTCCAGAGATGCTCCCTGACCTATTGCGTTACTCCAGCACTTTGTGTCCTTTTTTGCCTAGCAAGTTGCCTAACTGAGCTAGTCCTACTTGCCCATGCCAGCCGGGCCCAGTCTCATCCAAACCTTTCCTATCCATGTACCTTTCCAAGTGTCTTTTCATGTCATTATTGTACCCGCTTCTACCATTTCTCCTGGTAGTTTTTTCCTTATATGTGCCACCCCCTGTGTGGAACCTATGTCGCTTAGTTTTAGATTCCCCTCTCCAGGGGGACAGACAGTGCCTCCTGGGCCTGGCCAAGGTGGACATTCGCGGGTCCAGGCAACGGGCCTGAGTCGACTGCCTGCCCCACTTCCGGGCCGATGTCCATGCCCACGTGTCCCTGGCGAGGGAGCACGCGGTGTCCACGGGGACTCTGGAGGCTTCCGTGAACGTTGGTAGCCGTTGGGGGGGGGGGGGGGGGGGAGGGAGGGGCGAGTATATTGTAGATAAAGTTGACAATATTAAAATCTGTAAACTGCCAATGGCTATCATGATTTTGTTAATATTCTGTATTTGTGTTTGTTTGAATAAAAGCTCTTCATATTAAAACAAAAGGGGGAAAGACGGTGGCCATTCACCTTTGCTAATCTCTTCATGGTGTTATAAATATATTTTACCTCATCTCGTAACCTCCTACACTACATGGACAAATGACCCAGCCTATCCAACGCTGCCTTATAACTCAGACCCTCAGACCCAGTAACAGCCTCATAAATGATTTTGCCTCCTTTCAGGTCACTCTCACTAGTCTTCTTGTGGAACACCAACCTCCGTTGTAAATATCTCTTTAAAGTGTTAGTTTTATTCTTCTGCAAATTTTCCTGCTGTAATTTAATGCAACATATGCAAGACACAATGATCTAATTAGAAATATCCATGGTTGAGTGAGCTTAAATTTGGAACTCATATACAAAGCTTTAGTTTTATCTTTAAACTGAAATTAATTCAACAATTTCCTATGGCAAAACAATATTTTTTTTATTCAGCATTTCGTGTTAACATCAAGTTCATTTTCCTGAAACGTTTGCCATTCACAATCGGAGGCATGATTGAAACTTCATAAATGATCATTGACTTACTTATTGTTGGTATATTTATTGCCCAAATCACATCTCCAAATGAAAATTCTGCCTGATAGTTAACGGGAAATGGTGATCAAAAAGCAAAAGAATAATGACAAATACTGGAATCTTATAGTTCTGAAGAGAGGCCATTATCCTGAAACGAAAATACACCACAAAATAAGAATGTGAAGATGCCACTCGGCCCTTCAAGCTTGCCCTACTATTCAATATGAACATAACTGATTTAATTTTAGTTGAGTAGTTTAGAGATACAGCATGGAAATAACCCCACCGAGTCCGCTCTGACCAGCGATCCCCGCACACTAGCACTATCCTACACACACTAGGGATAATTTACATTTATACCAACGAACCTGTACGTCTTTGGAATGTGGGAGGAAACCGATGATCTTGGAGAAAACCCACGTTTGTCACGGGAACAGCAGATAGCGCTCAGAGTTATGTTAGGCAGCAGCTCTACCACTATCACCGTGCCACCACCGTGCCACCACCGTGCTACCACCGTGCCACCACCGTGTCATCACCGTGCCGTCACCGTGCCACCACCGTGCCACCACCGTGCCATCAACGTGCCACCACCGTGCCACCACCGTGCCACCACCGTGCCATCACCATGCCACCACCGTGCCATCACCATGCCACCACCGTGCCATCACCGTGCCACCACCGTGCCACCACCGTGCCGTCACCGTGCCACCACCGTGCCGTCACCGTGCCACCACTGTGCCACCACCGTGCCATCACCGTGTCACCGCCGTGCCACCACCATGCAGTCACCATGCCACCACCGTGCCATCACCGTGCCACCACCGTGCCACCACCGTGCCATCACCGTGCCACCACCGTGCCATCACAGTGCCGTCACCTTGCCACCAACGTGCCACCACCGTGCCGTCACTGTGCCACCACCGTGCCACCACCATGCCGTCACTGTGCCACCACCATGCCACCACCGTGCCACCACCGTGCCATCACCGTGCCACCACCGTGCCACCACCGTGCCATCACCGTGCCACCACCATGCCACCACCGTGCCATCACAGTGCCGTCACCTTGCCACCAATGTGCCACCACCGTGCCGTCACTGTGCCACCAACGTGCCACCACCATGCCGTCACCGTGCCACCACCATGCCACCACCGTGCCATCACCGTGCCACCACCATGCCACCACCGTGCCATCACCGTGTCACCGCCGTGCCACCACCATGTTGTCACCGTGCCACCACCGTGCCGTCTCCGTGCCACCACCGTGCCACCACCATGCCACCACCGTGCCACCACCGTGCCACCACCATGCCACCACTGTGCCACCAGCATGCCACCACCGTGCCACCACCGTGCCACCACCATGCCATCACAGTGCCATCACCATGCCACCACCGTGCCACCACCATGCCACTACCGTGCCACCACCATGCCGTCACAGTGCCACCACCATGCCACCACCGTGCCACCACCATGCCACCACCATGCCACCACCGTGCCACCACCATGCCACCACCATGCCACCACCATGCCACCACCATGCCACCACCATGCCACCACCGTGCCACCACCATGCCACCACCATGCCACCACCGTGCCACCACCATGCCGTCACAGTGCCACCACCATGCCACCACCGTGCCACCACCATGCCACCACCGTGCCACCAACGTGCCACCACCATGCCGTCACAGTGCCACCACCATGCCACCACCGTGCCACCACCATGCCGTCACCGTGCCACCACCGTGCCATCACCGTGCCACCACCGTGCCACCACCATGCCGTCACAGTGCCACCACCATGCCACCACCGTGCCACCACCGTGCCACCACCGTGCCGTCACCGTGCCCTCCATTTGCCCCAGCTCTCATTTCCTTTTCTCTACCAGTTCCCCAAGGCACTCAATTCCTTGATCTTACAAAAATGTATCTCCACTTTAAATGCACCAAGGATCTCAACGATTCCCCATAAATGTCTCTCTCCATAAATTCTGCCTGATCTTCTGAGTGTTTCTGGCATTCTGTTTCATGGCAGTGGTTCAATTCACTCTGCCTCCTACATCAGCATGTTGCCCAATTTCCTTTTCTACTGTAAAAAGGGACCATGTCATGTGTAGCAAAACACAAAGGGCTGGAGGAAATCAGTCGGTCAGACTGCATCAGTGGGGGAATGGATGTGTAAGGTTTCAGGTCAGGACCATTCCTCAGACTCATAACATGTAACCTGAAGTGTAGGATGTCAACAAAATAGAGAGAGTACAGAGGAGATTTACTAGAATGTTGCCTGGGTTTCAGCAACTAAGTTACAGAGAAAGGTTCAACAAGTTAGGGCTTTATTCTTTGGAGCGCAGAAGGTTAAGGGGGGACTTGATAGAGGTTTTTTAAATGATGAGAGGGATAGACAGAGTTGACGTGGAAAAGCTTTTCCCACTGAGAGTAGGGAAGATTCAAACAAGGGGACATGACTTGAGAATTAAGGGACTGAAGTTTAGGGGTAACATGAGGGGGAACTTCTTTACTCAGAGAGTGGTAGCTGTGTGGAATGAGCTTCCAGTGAAGGTGGTGGAGGCAGGTTCGTTTTTATCATTTAAAAATAAATTGGATAGCTATATGGATGGGAAAGGAATGGAGGGTTATGGTCTGAGCGCAGGTATATGGGACTAGGGGAGATTATGTGTTCGGCACGGACTAGAAGGGTCGAGATGGCCTGTTTCCGTGCTGTAATTGTTATATGGTTATATGGTTATATGGTTATATGGTACAGGAAGGAACTGCAGATGCTGGTTTAAACCGAAGATAGACATTAAAAGCTGGTGCAACTCAGCGAGACAGGCAACATCTCTGGAGAGAAGAAATAGGTGACGTTTCGGGACTGAAGTTTGAAGAAGGGTCTCAACCCGAAACGTCACCTTTCCTTTTCTCCCGAGATGCTGTCTGACACGCTGAGTTCCTCCAGCCTGTTGTGTCTATCTTCGGTGGGTGAGGTAACAGGTCTATTTACTGCCCAGTAGAAGTAATGAAAATTAACTCTTGTTCTAATCCAATTTAGGATCAAACAAATTCTGTAATCTGTTAAACTGCAAATGTGCACATTTTTTCACATTATCTCGTCGCCTTCAGTTGGTCAGTTGATGGGTATTCTGGATCTCGATACAAAGCCCTTTGTCTGCACACGGTGCCTTGCCAGCAGATAATCCAGTTTGTGGTATTGTGTGATCATTGTATTTTAACATAATATCTCAATTAATATTTGTACATTTGGCAGTGAAGGGAATAAAAACGTCTTCAGTTGTAAGGCTTCCGGCATATTCTTAGCAAAGACACATTGAAAGATCTCATTGTGCAGTTGGTGATAGTTAAACATGTCAACATATTTCCTCATAGAGTCTTATGATGTTATTTAGCTGCCTCATTTGACATTAATATGAATTAGTGTGCATACCTTTCTGCTGCCCCCCGGACCATTAGTGTCAGTATAGCTGTAATTATGATTTATTATAAGGTAGGCAGCTTTTTTGCATATTGTTCACATTCTTGGAAATTAGTCAGAAGGTGGGAATCACACGTTCCCTAATTAGCACTTTGTTTCTGTGGTTACTAATAAGTCTGCTGATGTTCCCCTTTCAGGCTTCCTTGCTGGATTCCTTTCACACATTCAATTCTACTGGGTAAACTCGACTTTGCAAGTCGGTTTTAATTAAGAAGCCAGTGGGCACTGGCTTTATTCTAATTGTGCAGTGAATACACACACTTTCCTTCTGAACATTAGTGCAAGGGAAAGTGATCTACCCTTCAATGTAATGTCACATTCTTCAATTAAGCCTGGAGGAAAAGGTTTGGTGAATTAAGAATAATTCATGAGCTCCGTCAGTAATGTGAAGAAGCATAATAATGCAATGTCATAATTTCAGCCTATTTCTTCACATAACCTTCTCAATGAATCTATTGCATCTACTGCATTACATTACTATTTCAATTATTTAATATGTTTAAGAAGGAACTACAGATGCTGGTTTACACCGAAGATAGACACAAAATGCTGGAGTAACTTAACGGGACAGGCAGCATCTCTGGATAGAATGAATGGGGGACGTTTCGGGTTGAGACACTTCTTCAGACGTTAATATATTTATTTGATTAAATCAAGCATATATTCTAAGATATTTTCTATATTTTCTAATATTTTCTAAGAACAAATGAACTTAAGCTTTTCCAGTATTACTATGAATATATCTTTAAAAGGATGGCAATTAAACCTTTGTGTAAGGATATTAAACTTTTCTTGAAGTTCATGTTTTGAAGTTATGATTAGTATTTGAGCTGCAATCATGGTTCTAAATAGACTTCATATATGATAATTGACTTATTTCACATTAGAAGAGTTATTGTCTATTTTCAAATGATTTTATTCATCCATAAATTGCTACGATTTGGAGGAATTCACAGTTCTATAAGCTTTCGGACTGTTTTGAATAGGGACGGGGCGGGATGTCGGGGGAAGGTACTTAAATGGGACAAGGTAGATTACAATGTACACAAAAATGCTGGAGAAACTCAGCGGGTGCAGCAGCATCTATGGAGCGAAGGAAATAGGTGACGTATCGGGCCGAAACCCTTCTTCAGACTGATGGGGGGTTGGGGGGAGAAGGAAGGAAAAAGGGAGGAGGAGGAGCCCGAGGGCGGGGGGATGGGAGGAGACAGCTCGAGGGTTAAGGAAGGGGAGGAGACAGCAAGGGCTAGCAAAAATGGGAGAATTCAATGTTCATGCCATCCGGATGCCAGCTACCCAGGCGGAATATGAGGTGCTGTTCCTCCAATTTCCGGTGTTGCTCACTCTGGCAATGGAGGAGACCCAGAACAGAGAGGTCGGATTGGGAATGGGAGGGGGAGTTGAAGTGCTGAGCCACCGGGAGTTCAGGTAGGTTACTGCGAGCGGAGGTGTTCGGCAAAACGATCGCCCAACCTCCGCATAGTCTCACCGATGTAAATCAGCTGACATCTACAGCAGCGGATGCAGTAGATGAGGTTGGAGGAGATACAGGCGAACCTTTGTCATTAGGCAGGAGCTAATGTGGGAAGATTGGGAGCAGTTGTTATTGGGTAAATCCACAGCCGACATGTGGAGTTTGTTTAAGGGCCAGCTGATCAAAGTGTAGGGTCAGCATGTTCCAGTGAGGAGCAGGGATAAGGACGGCAAGGCAAGGGAACCGTGGATAACCAAGGAGGTTGTAAACTTGGTCAGGAAGAAAAAGGAAGCGTATGTCAGGTTTATGAAGTTGCTATCAGACGGGGCTAATGACGAATATAAAGTGAGTGGGAAAGAACTCTTGTGGTGAGACGGATAAAAGAAATCCTAAAGATTTTTATACTTACGTTACAAATAAGGGGGCAACCAGAGGGAAGATAGGACCACCCAAAGATAAAGGAGGGAATCAATGCTTGGAGTCGGAGGATGTAAGTGAGGTGCTAAACGAGTACTTTGCATCTGCATTCACCGGGGAGAAGGACTTGGAGGACAGCGAGATCAGTGTGGAGAATACACATATGCCAGGGCAGCGTGAGATCCAGAAGGAGGTGGTGCTGAGCTCTTGAAGAACATTAAGGTGGATACGTTTTGTAGGGATTTATCTCAGGTTATTGAGGGAGGCAAGAGAGGAGATTGTGGGGGCCTTGATGAGGATCTTTGTTTCTTCTCTTGCCAAGGTCCCGGAGGATTCGAGAGTGGCCAATGTTGTTCCTCTGTTTATGAAAGGAAGTAGGGAGAATCCTGAGAACTATAGGCCGGTGAGCCTATAGGGAAGAGGTAGGGAAGCCATTGGTTAGAATTCTTAGAGATAGAATTTACTCACATTTGAAAGAGAATGGGCTAATAGGGATAGTAAACATGGCGTTGTATGGGGCAGGTTGTGTATCATTGACTTCAAGTGATGGGAAGAAGATATTCTTTTTTTTTAAATATTTTATTTTATTAGAAGTAAGTACAATCATATGGCACCAATGTGCCTAATATATATTTTCATAATACATTTTAGGTCCAGCTTCTTATTTTTTTTGTTATAATAAAGAAAGATGAGAATAAGAAAAATAAATTAGATAGTAAAGGATAGAAAGGCGTGAGATATATAGTGTGTGATGAAAAAGAAAAAAGATGAATGAGTGAAGAAAGTTGAGAAAAAGAAAATAGAAAAAAGAGAATAAGACATAAAAAAATTTTTTTAAAAGGTAAGGAGATCATTGTTTATAATTTTGACCATCCCTCGTCCAGTCCTGAAACAGTTAGTTTTTACAATTGTGTTGCACCATATGATTCCAAAAAGACGACAAATGGAGACCAACTCGTTATGAATTGGTCTGATTTATCCATTAGGAGGAATCGCATTTCCTCAAGATGTGCGGTGTCCAACATACTTGCAATCCACATTTTAAGCGTTGGTATTGATGTCTTTTTCCAAAATTTAAGTATTAATTTTTTTGCTATTATTAAACCATAGTTAAAGAATAAATTTTGAGATGTGTTCAATTTATTCCCATCTTCCATTACGCCAAATATAATCATTTCAGTATTAGGTTCCATTCTTATCTTGAATAATTTTGTAAATATTTCAAAAATATCACTCCAAAATCTATAAAGTTTTATGCAGGAAACAAAGGAGTGTGTTATAGTTGTGTTTTGGGATAGACATTTATCACAAATGGGGGATATATTTGGATAAAATTTGTTCAATCTTGTTTTTGAATAATATAATCTATGTAAAATTTTTAATTGAATTAGATTATGTCTTACATTAATCGAACATTTGTGAATATATATCAAGTACTTTTCCCAAGTAACCTTCGTAATTTTTATCATTAGTTCCCGTTCCCACTCTTCTCTAAGTACCTCTGTCGATGGTAGGTCTATATTTAGAATACTATTATATAAATATTATATTAATTTTTGTGAGTCAGCTTCAATATTCATTGCTTCTTCCAATAATTCAGGAAGTTATTTTTTGATATCCTTGTATATATTTTTTTCATGAAATCGCAAATCTGAAGATATTTAAAATATTGGTTGTTTTTCAGTTTAAATTTTAATTGTAATTGTTGGAACGATAGTAGGTTTCCCATTTCGTACATATCCCCGATCCTTCTAATTCCGAGACTTTCCCATTGGTTATATGTCTTATCAATAAGAGATGGTTTAAATAAAGGGTTATTCGCTATTGGCATTAACAATGATAAATTTCTTAATTTTAAAGATAATTTTATTTGTTTCCAAATTCTTATTGTACCATATATAATTGGGTTCTTCTTATATATTGTGTTATTCAGTTTTTTCGGGGAGAAGAGGATCGTTCCTATATTACAAGGATGACAATCCTCTTTCTCCATTTTTATCCATTCTGTTGGGTAGAACTATCCAGCCAATAAATTATATTCTTAAGGTACACAAAAAAGCTGGAGAAACTCAGCGGGTGCAGCAGCATCTATGGAGCGAAGGAAATAGGCAACGTTTCGGGCCGAAACCCTTCTTCAGACTTATTCTTATATTCTTAATATGCACTGCCCAGTAATAATACATAACATTTGGAAGTGAAAGTCCCCCGACCTCTTTTGGTTTACATAAGTGCTTTTTTGTAATTCTATGTGATCTATAGTCCCAAATAAAATTAGTAATTTTTAGAATCTAATTTTGGGAAGAAGATATTCTGACTGGAGGTCTGTGAACAGTGGAGTGAACAAGGATCTGTCCTGGGACCTCTGCTGTTTGTGATATATATAAATGACTTGGACATACATGTAGATGGGATGCTGAGTAGGTTTGCTGATAACACCAAAATTGTAGGAGTTGCAGACTGTGAAGAAGGTTGTCAGAAGATACAGTGGGATATAGATCAGCTGCAGAATTGGGCAGAGAAATGGCAGAGGGAATTTAATCCAAGCAAGTCTGAGGTGTTGCACTTTGTGAGGTTTAATGTAAGGGGAAAGTATACAGTTAATGGCAAGACCCTTAACAGTATTGATTGGCGGAGGGATGTTGGAGTCGAGATTCATAGCTCATTGACGGCACTAGATGGGATGGTAAAGAAGGCTTGTAGTATGTGTGCCTTCATTGATAGGGGCATTGAATATAAGAGTCAAGAAGTTTTGATGTAGCTCTATAAGACTTTGGTTAGTCCGCAGTTGGAGTATTACATGCAGTGCTGGTTGCATCATTATAGGAAGGATGTGGGGACTTTGGGAAGCGTGCAGATGAGGTTTGTCAGATTACTATCTAGATTAGAGGCTGGGGGAGGTTGCATAATCATGGAATGTTTGCTCTGGAATGTCAGAGGTTGAGGGAAGACTTGATAGAAGTATATAAAATTATGAAAGGGTAGACAATCAGAACCTTTATCCCAGGGTGGAGTTGTCCAACACTAGAGGATAGAGTTATAAGGTGAGAGCAGAAACATTTAATGGAGATGTGCGGGACAAGGTTTGACACAGAAGTGGCACGGACCTGGAACGCATTGCAAGGGGTAGCGTTGGATGCAGATATAATAGTGGTGTTTAAGAGGCTTTAAGATGGGCAAGCGGAATTGCAGGGAATAGGGGGATATGGATCATGTACAGGCAGATAAGATCAATTTAACTAGGTATCATGTTAGGCACAAACACTGTGGGCCAAAGGGTCCGTTCCTGTGCTGGACTGTTCTATGGTAGATATTTTATGTACATAAACAAAGCAACAAGGTTTTTGGACCAATGTGCACTGCGGAAACATGAATTCTATTGATGCATGGAATATAAGTAAGCTTACCTGGATCTGCTGACAGATAATATTCTGAGGCTGGGTTGCATCCACATTACTATGACATTGTAATGAAAGTTCTACGCCAATGATCAGAAGCTGACACCTGTTCCATTATAGACATGGTTATAAGAACATCAAGCAGATCAGACTGGATCACGTCCAGTTATTTGACTTGCGTTGGGCTCAGCTGGTTCATTGCATACTGTCACATATCAAAAAATAGTTGTTCATGAGGAATTGCTGAATTTCACAAAGAGATGTTGATCTGTTGGTATTGGTTTGTTACTGTCACATGTACCGGGATATTGTAACAAAGTTTGTTTTGCATGTTACCCAGGCATAATAGGGCCATCCTGGGCATAATAGGCCATGCAAAAGATAAAAGGAATATGGTGCAGAATATAGAGTTATATCTACAAAGAAAATGCAGATTTTAAAAAGTGCATGTGTGGTAATGAGGTACAATGGAAGATCAGGAATACATGCTTAGCATATGAGAGGTGCATTCAAGATTCTGTTCTTGAATCTAGTGGTATGAACTTCAATATCTTTACCCAATGAGAGAGGGGGAAGGCGAGAATAACGAGGGTCCGATGGTCCTTGACTGTTTTTCAAAGTGAAGTGTAGTTGATGGAAGGTAGCATGAATTGTATGATGGGCTATGCTTTGTCTATGAATCTCTGCGTTCCTGCGATCATGGGCAAAGCAGTTGCCAAACCAAGTTGTGGTGCCAACTGATATAATACTATCTGTGATGCATCTGTAGAAATTGGTAAGTGTCATTGGGAACTTACCAAATTTCCTCCACTTTCTGGGTGAAGTAGATGTTGCTGTTGTTTCTTAGTCACATCGTCAATGTGGTTGGATGAGGTCAGATTGCTAGTGATATTTACGCCGAGGAGAAACAAGGAACAAAGTGGTGTAGAACATGGATAGGTGACATTTCAGGTTGGGACCCTTATGCCTAGGAGCTTGAAACTCTCATCCATCTCCTCTTCAGTATTATTAATGCAGACTAGGGCGTGCACTCCCAGCTTACTGAAGACAATGACCATCTTATTTTGTTTTGCTGACACTGAGAGGTTGTTGTCTTGACACTATGCTACTAAGATCTTAATCTTCTTCCTGTACTGTGTCTCATCGTTGTTCGAGAGTCAGCCCACTATGACTGTGTCATCTACAATTGTAGAGCATTATTTGGCCACACAGTCGTACAAGAAGTGTAGTAACGGGTGAAGGCTAGTGTCTTGTGGGGGTGATGAGAACTATTGTGGGGGGTGCCTTGTCTTCAGCTTTAGTTTTAGTTCAGAGATACAGTGCAGAAACAGGCCCTTCGGCCCACCGAGTCTGCGCTGACCAGTGATCACCGCACATTAACACAATCCTACACACACTAGGGACAAAATACACTTATAACAGGCCAATTAACTGTATGTCTTTGGAGGGTGAGAGGGAACCAAAGATTTTGGAGAAAACCCACGCGGTCACGGGGAGAACGTACAAAATCCGTACAGACCGCACCCATAGTCGGTATCAAACCTGGGTCTCCAGCCACTCTAGCCAGTAAGGCAGCCACTCTACTGCAGTGCCTTACTGACTTTCTAGACTGTGGTAGTCTTGACATTCGCTCAGTCCATGCTGTGCTCTCGTTTGTGCTCTCATTAGATCTAGAAATGCCCAATTGCAGGTGAATGGTTAGCACGCAACAAAAGCATTATACTGTACCTGGGTACATGTGACAACAAACTAAACTCATAACTCAAAGCCTTTTGCACCTTGGAAATGGAAGCTTGTTTGGACCAGAAGAGTGCATTGTTGGTGAACGGGTGGTGTGAATAAGCATCCTATATTGCACTTCCATCAATTTTATTTTTCACTGACATCAATAAGCAATATGGAAAGTGCCTCCTGATTAGCTATTAACGTGGAATTTTCACCACACTCCTCTCCTACAGTACACATAATATCAATTTCACCCCACAGCTCTTTCAACTATTGGCATTAATTTAAATCCAGCCAGCATGCTCACCCTGACAACTGAAGTATACGATGTGAAATTAATTTGTGAAAGTCTGAAATATTTTCTAGTTGACACAAATTCAGAGAAAACGCTGCTCCTCACTCAGCATCAGGTTTGATTAAATTGCCAGACTTGCTCAAGGGGATCTTGTAATGAATGTTGTGACCAATTGAAGCATCAATGGAAGCATGAAGCAGTGAACAGATGGATGATCGTCTGAGGTTTAAGGTGAAACCACATTACTAAAAAGCAATGTGGTAATTTCCAACATTAAATCCAAAAACGAGAAAAATGCTCCATTATTGAGCTGTCCTGCTTCTCACCTCCACAAGTATGAAATTAACCTCTGTGGTAACAATTTTTAATGAGTGTCATCTGGGCTAACAGATAGGCTACAATGGAAATGTGGCAGATGATTAAAAACCAACCAGCTAGAACACAGCAAGGGGTGAATACTTTACAATCAAAATACCAACCCATTCATGTAGTTATCTTCTCCTTCAGATTTTCTGATCGGCAGAAAGGTCACTTTAGTAAGTGGAGGTCTTTAACTGTTTATGTAGCTTGTCGGTGATGATAACGTCATCATCTCAGTGCAATGTAACGTACAAATGAAGCCCGATGCCAACGATGCATTTAGCATCTTGTGCCTTCTTAGGAAGATTGCAAGGAAAATAGACCTCAGTCAGTGAAGCAGATCACAGTCTGAAGAAGGGTCTCGACCCAAAAAGTCGCCCAATCCTTCTCTCTAGAGATGCTGCTTGTCCCACTGAGTTACTCCAGCATTTTGTGTCCATCTTTGATTTTCACCAGCACCTGCAGTTCTTTCTTACGCAAGCAAAATAAACACAGGAGACACACTGGGTAGGAATATACAGCATGGAGGGAAACTTTGAGGTTATGTCTCTTGAGCTGGTTCTCGAGTCATAAAGTAATTATGCATTTTATTTTTGCCTTTGTAAACAATGTAAGGGAAAATAAATAGTAGTGATTTATTAACTTCAACACATTGTGATCTGCGGTGCACTCTTAGATTTTCCAATATTGGCCTGGAACCTTTACATCTGTCCCTGGTGCCTTTATATTAAGGGGAAAGAGACCGAAGAATTGTGTTCAGCATAAACTAACTAAAGTTGACCTATAACAATTACATATGCATTCCAAAGTAACCCTAATATATCCACTGAAGATAGACACAAAAAGCTGGAGTAACTCAGCAGGTCAGGCAGCATATCTGGAGAGAAAGAAGACGTTTTGGATCGAGGCCCTTCTTCAGACTGAGAGTCAGGGGAAAGGGAAACGAGATATAGATGGTGATATAGAAAGATATAGAACAAATGAATGAAAAATATGCAAAAAAAGTAACAATGATAAAATAAACAGGCCATTGTTGGCTGTGTGCTGGGTGAAAACAAGTTGCAGAC
This sequence comes from Amblyraja radiata, assembly GCF_010909765.2. NCBI lineage: Eukaryota > Metazoa > Chordata > Chondrichthyes > Rajiformes > Rajidae > Amblyraja > Amblyraja radiata. The sequence goes on from NC_045977.1 coordinate 3,195,905, forward strand.
AATGAGACTCAACAAGACAACTTTGAAGCTAGTACAATGACGGGTGGGGGAGGGACAGGGAGAAAGGGAATGCAAGGGTTAATTGAGGTTAGAGAAATCTATATTCACACCGCTGGGTTGTAAGCTGCCCAAGTAAAATATGAGATGCTGTTCCTCCATTCTTCCGGTAAATCCACCATTCCTTGCTAACTATTGCAACAAACTCAGTTTGACTACACAGCTGAATAAGATGCTTAGATTGGATAAAGCCAGGAGGTGATGTGCATGTTTCTAATATGCTTCAACCAGTTTATTCAAACAAGTATAAAGTGTGATTTTGAAGGCTTAAGCATCTGATCTGTGACTTCTACCTAAATGAGCATTGTTGATCATTGAAGTGCTAGTATTGTCTTAATGCACGGAACTATATAACAACTTAGAGTCATAGTCATACAGTGTGGAAATAGGTCCTTCGGACTAACTTGCCCACACCGACCACCATGTCCCATCTACACCAGTCTCACTTGTCTGCATTTGGCCCATTTCCCTCTAAACCTTTCCTATTCATGTACATGTCTAATTGTTTCTTAAACATCGTGATAGTCCCTGCCTCATCTATCTCCTCCAGCAGCTCATTCCATACACCTACAACACTTGGCTTAAAAACGTTACCCCTCAGATTCCGATACAATCTTTTCCGCTTCACCTTGAACCTATGCCCGTTGGTCCTCGATTCACCTACTCTGGGCAAGAGATATTTCCATTGTCTACTTATCCCAAATATATTTAAAATCTTTCCTGGCAATTTTTGGAGAACCTAACGAGAAATATTTGAAAATTAGCACTCCATCTCTAATTTTTCTAACGTAATCTAGATAAATTGTATATTAAATTGCTTAGAAATTCTAAGAGTTTTAACAAGCACACATTGCAATAGTTAGGTAAATATTAAAGAAGTACCAACAGAGAATTTTTAATGTTGGTGTTATGAAATAATAGACAATAGGCAATAGACAATAGGTACAGCAGTAGGCCATTCGGCCCTTCGAGCCAGCACCGCCATTCAATGTGATCATGGCTGATCATCCCCAATCAGTACCCCGTTCCTGCCTTCTCCCCATATCCCCTGACTGCTATTTTTAAGAGCCCTATCCCTCTCTCTTGAAAGCATATTAATGATATATTAGGCTCCAACTAGGTCAATATCGAAATGTATATTAAGAGAAAAGAGAAAAAAGGGATGTAAATTATAAATATCATTATCATGAAAAGAATTTTAATAATAATGCAATTTATAATATTTACATCCTTTATTTATTTTTTCCTCATTTTTGCCAACTCACTCTGATGTACAGTTCTTTGACTAGAAAAAATGCATCATGTGAAATGGTTAACAACGTAAAACATTCCAAGTTGGCGAGCGTACAGAGAAGGTTTACGAGAATGTTGCCAGGACGAGAGGGTCTGAGCTACAGGGAGAGGTTGAGTAGGCTGAGACTCTATTCCCTGGAGCGCAGGAGGATGAGGGGTACCTTTTTCACACAAAGGGTGGTGGGTGTGTGGAATAAGCTGTCAGATATGGTAGTTGAGGCAGGGCCTATCCCAACGTTTAAGAACCAAGTAGACAGGAACATGGATAGGACATATGTGGAGGGATATGGAACAAATATGGCAGGTGGGACGAGTGTAGATGGGACTTGTTGGCCGGTGTGGGCAAGTTGGGCCGAAGGGCCTGTTTCCACACTGTATCACTCTATGACTCTAACCCATAATCAGGTAAAAATTGACCGGACCTAAATATATCAGAGAGGCAACCGAAGGTTTTGTTTAATGGTAGACAAAAATGCTGGAGAAACTCAACGGGTGCAGCATCATCTACGGAGCGAAGGAAATAGGCAACGTTTCATGATGAAACCCTTCTTCAGGTTTCGGCCCGAAACGTTGCCTATTTCCTTCGCTCCACAGATGCTGCTGCACCCGCTGAGTTTCGCCAGCACTTTTGTCTACCTTCGATTTTCCAGCATCTGTAGTTCCTTCTTCAACGTTTTGTTTAATGGGATAGGTTTCAACAAGCA